>NC_134825.1:185266841-185500308 GCF_004210375.1 Tachypleus tridentatus | reverse complement strand
CACACAATGCTTCTGTAGGAAAACAAAGGGACATTAGTAAGTAAACACACAATACTTCTGTAGGAAAACAAAGGGACATTAGTAAGTAAACACACAATACTTCTGTAGGAAAACAAAGTGACATTAGTAAATAAACACACAGTAATACTTCTGTAGGAAAACAAAGTGACATTAGTAAGTAAACACACAGATAGTTCTGTAGGAAAACAAAGAGACATTAGTAAGTAAACACACAATACTTCTGTAGGAAAACAAAGTGACATGACTAAGTAAACACACAATACTTCTGTAGGAAAACAAAGTGACATGACTAAGTAAACACACAATACTTCTGTAGGAAAACAAAGGGACATTAGTAAGTAAACACACATTAGTTCTTTATGAAAAAGGGATATGAGTAAGGAAACACCCATTGGTTTATTAAATAAACAAAGGCATATGAGAAACTAAACACACCCTGGTTCTGGAGGAAAACAAAGGTACATGAGTAAGTAAATACACATTGGTTTTGCAGGAAAACAAAAGGACATTAGTAAGTAAATACATATTGGTTCTTTAGGAAAACAAAGGTACATGAGTAAGTAAAACACATTGGTTTTGCAGGAAAACAAAAGGACATTAGTAAGTAAATACATATTGGTTCTTTAGGAAAACAAACGGATATTAGTAAGTAAATATACATTGCTTCTGCAGGAAAACAAAGGGACATTAGTAAGTAAACACACATTGGTTCTACAGGAAAACAAAGTGACATTACTAAGTAAACACACAATACTTCTGTAGGAAAACAAAGTGACGTTAGTAAGTAAACACACAATACTTCTGTAGGAAAACAAAGGACATTAAGTAAGTACAGTAAACAAAACACAGGGACATAAGTAAACCTACGAAATACTCTGTAGGAAAACAAAGGACATTAGTAAGTAAACACACAAATACTTCTGTAGAGAAAACAAAGTGACATTAGTAAGTAAACACACAATACTTCTGTAGGAAAACAAAGTGACATTAGTAAGAGTAAACACACAATACTTCTGTAGGAAAACAAAGGGACATTAGTAAGTAAACACACAATACTTCTAGGAAAACAAAGGGACATTAGTAAGTAAACACACAATACTTCTGTGGGAAAACAAAGGGACATTAGTAAGTAAACACACTGAATACTTCTGTAGGAAAACAAAGTGACATTACAATAAGTAAACACACAATACTTCTGTAAGGAAAAACAAAGTGACATTAGTAAGTAAACACACAATACTTCTGTAGGAAAACAAAGTGACATTAGTAAGTAAACACACAATGAGTACTTTCTGTAGGAAAACAAAGGTGGGACATTAGTAAGTAAACCACAATGCTTCTGTAGGAAAAAAAGTGACATTAGTAAATAAACACACAATACTTAGCTTCTGTAGGAAAACAAAGTGGACATTAGTAAGTAAACACACAATACTTCTGTAGGAAAACAAAGTGACATTAGTAAGTAAACACACAATACTTTTTTAGGAAAACAAAGGGACATTAGTAAGTAAACACACAATACTTCTGTAGGAAAACAAAGTGACATTAGTAAGTAAACACACAATACTTCTGTAGGAAAACAAAAGGACATTAGTAAGTAAACACACACATTGGTTCTGTACAGGGAAACAAAGGGACATTAGTAAGTAAACACACATTGGTTCTGCAGGAAAACAAAAGGACATTAGTAAGTAAATAAACATTGGTTCTGTAGGAAAACAAAAGGATATTAGTAACTAAATACACATTGGTTCTGCAGGAAAACAAAGGACTGTAGTAAGTAAACACACAATATTGTTCTGTAGGGAAAACAAAGGACATTAGTAAGTAAACACACATTGGTTCTGTGGGAAAACAAAAGGACATTAGTAAGTAAATACACATATGGTTTTGCAGGAAAACAAAGGATATGATTAAGTAAAGACACATTGGTTCTGCAGGAAAACAAAAGAACATGAGTAAGTAAACACTCATTGGTTCTGCAGGAAAACAAAAGGACATTAATAAGTAAATACTCATTGGTTCTGCAGGAAAACAAAAGGACATGAGTAAGTAAATACACATTGGTTCTGCAGGAAAACAAAAGGACATGAGTAAGTAAATACACAATTGGTTCTCTAGGAAAACAAAAGGATATTAGTAAGTAAATATACATTGGTTCTGTAGGAAAACAAAGGGACATTGTAAAGTAAACACATTGGTTCTTGCAGGAAAATAAGGACATTATTAGTAAACACACATTGGTTCTACAGGAAAACAAAGGGGTCGTTAGTAAAGTAAACAATACTTCTGCAGGGGAAAACAAAAAAAAAATTAGTTAAGTAAATCAATAAACATTGCTTCTGTAGGAAAACAAAAAGGACATTAGTAGAGTAAATACACATTACTTCTGTAGGAAAATAAAGGGACATTATTAAATAAGCAAGTAAACACACGTTGGTTCTACAGGAAAACAAAGGGACTGTAATAAGTAAAACACACATTAAGTTCTGTGGGAGAAAACAAAGGACATTAGTAAGTAAAATACACATTGGTTCTTGTGGGAGGAAACATAGGGACATTAGTAAAATAAATATATGTCATGGTTCTGCAGGAGAAACAAAAGGGACATTATTAGCTAAACACACGTTGGTTCTACAAAGGAACAAAGGACTGTAGTAAGTAAACACACATTGGTTCTATTTGAGGAAAACAAAGGATATTATTAGTAAAGTAAATACACATTAGTTCTGCAAGAAACAAAGTGACATTAGGAAGTAAATAAACCACATGTGGTTCTGTGGGAAAACAAAGGACATGAGTAAGTAAAGAACACATTGGTTCTTGCAGGAAGAAAACAAGATATGAGTAAGTAAATACACATTGGTTTCTGCAGGGAAAAACAAAAGAACATAGTAAATAAATACACACATTGGTTCTGCAGGAAAACAAAGGGACATTAGTAAATAAACACACATTGTTTTCTGCAGGAAAACAAAGGACATTATAGAAGTAAACACACATTGGTTCTGCACAGGAAAGAAACAAGGGACATTAGTAAGTAAACACACATTGGTTCTGCAGGGAAAAAAAAGGGACATTAGTAAGTAAATAAACATTGGTTCTGTAGGAAAAACAAAAGGATGTAAGTAACTAAATACACATTGGTTCTGCAGGAAAACAAAGGGACATGAGTAAATAATCACATGTTGGTTCTGCAGGGAAGGGAAGGGACTGTAGTAAGTAAATGTACATTGGTTCTGTAGCAGGAAAACAAAAGGACATGAGTAAGTAAATATACATTGGTTCTGTGGGAAAACAAAGGATATTAGTAAAGTAAAATACACATTGGTTTTGCAGGAAAACAAAGGATGCAAATTAAGTAAACACACATTGGTTCTGCAGGGAAACAAAAAAGACATATGTAAGTAAATACTCTCATTGGTTCTGCAGGAAAACAAAAGGACATAATAGAAAGTAAATACACATTGGTTCTGCCAGGAAAACAAAGGACATGGAATAAATGTAAATACATTAGTTCTCTAGGAAAACAAAAGGACATATTAAATAAGTAAATATACATTGGTTCTGCAGGGAAAACAAAGGGACATTAGTAAGTAAACACACATTGGTTCTGGGAAAATAAAAGGACATTATTAAGTAAACACACATTGGTTCTACAGGGAAAAACAAAGGGACGTTAGTAAATAAACATTATTGGTTCTGCTGGAGAAAACAAAAGGACATTAGTAAGTAAATAAAATGTGGTTCTGTAGGAAAACAAAAGGACATAGGTAAGTAAATACACATTGGTTCTGCAGGAAAAACAAAGGGACATTATTAAATAAACACACGTTGGTTCTACAGGAAAACAAAGGGACTGTAGTAAGTAAACACACATAGGTTCTGCAGGAAGAAACAAAGGACATTAGTAAAGTAAATACACATTGGTTCTACAGGAAAACAAAGGGACATGAGTAAGTAATCACATATTGGTTCTGCAGGGAAACAAAGGGACATTATTAACTAAACACACGTTGGACTTACTGGGGAAAAACAAAAGGGACTGTAGTAAGTAAACCACACATTAGTTCTGTAGGAAAACAAAGAAAGGATAGTAGTAAATACAAACACACATTGGTTCTGCAAGAAAACAAATTGACATAAGTAAGTAAACACACATTGGTTCTGCGGGAAAACAAAGGATATGATTAGGTAGAGACACATTGGTTCTGCAGGAAAACAAAGGAGGATATGATTAAGTAGTAAGACACATTGGTTCTGCAAAACAACAAAGGAACATGAGTAAGTAAATAATACATTGGTTCTACTGGGAAAACAAAAGGACATTAATAAATAAATACACATTGGTTCTCTGCAGGAAAACAAAAGGACATGAGTAAAGTAAATACATTGGTTCTGCAGGAAAACAAAAGGACTTGGAGTAAATAAATACACATTGGTTCTGTGAGAAAACAAAAAAGGACATGAGTGAATAAATACACATTGGTTCTGCAGGAAAACAAAGGACATGAGTAAGTAAATACACACATTGGTTCTGGGGAAAGAAAACAAAAAGGACATGAGTAAAATAAATACACATTGGTTCTGCAGGAAAACAAAAGGACATGAGTAAGTAAATACACATTGTTTCTGCAGAGAAACAAAGGGACGTGGATTAGCAAACACACATTGATTCAGTAGGAAAAACAAAAAGAGACATGTTTTAGTAAACGCACATTGAGTTCGATAAGAAAGCAAAGGGACATAAGTAAGTAAGCACACATTGATTCTGTAGGAAAACAAAAGGATATGATAAATAAAAAGCACACATTGGCTTAGTACAGAAACAAAGAGACCTTAAATATAACATGTCTTCTATACATAAAGTTCCATAGTAATTGTGGTACTAATAATGATGACTGTTACATCTATGGATTATAACTTGTATTACTAATACATTGACTGTTACATCTCTGTCTCTAACATGTGTTACAAATAGTGATGACTGTAATATCTTTGGATGATGACTTATATTTACTAATAGCAATGGAGACATCTAATGACATATTCATGTTTGATTCTCTTAACATGAGGAAAACGTATTCAATAATATAGTTCATTTTTTAGTGATTGAGGCCGGCATGACCAAGCGTGTTAAGGCGTTGGACATCCGAGGTCGCGGGTTTGAATCCGGTCACACCAAACATGCTCGCCCTTTCAGCCGTGGGGCTATAATAACGCAGTCAATCCCACATTATTCGTTGGTGAAAAGAGTAGCCTGAGAGATGGCGGTGGGTGGTGATGACTAGCTGCTACCTTCCTGTAGTCTTACATTGCTAAGTTACGGACGACTAACGCAGATAGCCCTCGTGTAGCTTTGCGCAAAATTGAAAACAAAAAAAACACACACACCTAAAGTTAGGATATGTGGTCTCATGTGCAGTCTTCAAGTGTTACACACGACTACTATAAAACATTTCTTTGTTGTTAGTGATAGATGTCGCCAATGTACCCAGTTCAAGAGGTTGTTGATGATATAAATTGCACAATGCATGTATTCACTATAAAGGTAACTGGCACCCTCTACTTAGTTCTGGTAGTCCCCACCAGGAGGCGCTATAAACCAAATTTATCACATTATAAATCTACTTAACTCTACTTCTGAGTATTCATTCCCTGGGATGGAAGTTTTCTAAATTCCCCATAATGAAAGGACGTGAAAAGTTAATTTTATTATATGTATTTATAAAACATAAATAAACTACATAATTTGATGTAGTGGTGTATAAGAAGTGATAACATGGATTACAATTATTACAAACTTGATGACATTGTAACTATTACTGCTTGTTACTACTGGTACATATGCAGTGATATCACACGTATTACAACTGTTATGAACCTGATGATATATGGATGTATTACTACTGGTACATACGTTGTGATGTAGCACTGTCTACAACTATTACAAATATGATGATATGTATTACTACTGGTACATACGGTGTGATGTAGCACTGTCTACAACTATTACAAATATGATGATATGTATTACTACTGGTACATATGTAGTGATGTAGCACTGTCTACAACTATTACAAATATGATATGTATTACTACTGGTACATATGTAGTGATGTAGCACTGTCTACAACTATTACAAATATGATGATATGTATTACTACTGGTACATAAGAAGTGATGTAGCACTGTCTACAACTATTACAAATATGATGATATGTAAATATTACTACTGGTACATATATAGTGATATCTCACGGATTACACCAATCACCAATTTGATGACATGTAAATATTACTACTGGTACATGCGTAGTGATATATCACGGATAACAACTATCATAAACTTGATGATATGCAAGTATTACTAGTGGTACATATGTAGTGATGTGACACAGATTACAAGTATTACAAACATGATGATATGTAAGTATTACTACTTATGACTACTGCTACATACGTAGTGGTATAACACGGATAACAACCGTTACACAATCATGATGATATATAAGCATTACACTTGTTACATATGTAGTGACACAACACGGATGACAACCGTTACACACATGATCATATGCAAGTATTACTACTGGTATATATGTAATGATAGCACTGTCTACAACTATTACAAATATGATGATATGTATTACTACTGGTACATATGTAGTGATGTAGCACTGTCTACAACTATTACAAATATGATGATATGTATTACTACAGGTACATATGTGTAGTGATATAGCACTGTCTACAACTATTACAAATATGATGATATGTATTACTACTGGTACATACGTTGTGATGTAGCACTGTCTACAACTATTACAAATATGATGATATGTATTAATACTGGTACATATGTAGTGATATAGCACTGTCTACAACTATTACAAATATGATGATATGTATTACTACTGGTACATACGTTGTGATGTAGCACTGTCTACAACTATTACAAATATGATGATATGTATTACTACTGGTACATACGTTGTGATGTAGCACTGTCTACAACTATTATAAATATGATGATATGTATTACTACTGGTATGTAATGTATGCACTGTCTACAACTATACAAATATGATGATATGTATTACTACTGGTACATACGTTGTGATGTAGCACTGTCTACAACTATTACAAATATGATGATATGTATTACTACTGGTACATATGTAGTGATGTAGCACAACTATTACAAATATGTCTACTGGTGCACAACTGCTATTACAAATATGATGATATGTATTACTACTGGTACATATGTAGTGATGTAGCACTGTCTACAACTATTACAAATATGATGATATGTATTACTACTGGTACATATGTAGTGATGTAGCACTGTCTACAACTATTACAAATATGATGATATGTATTACTACTGGTACATATGTAGTGATGTAGCACTGTCTACAACTATTACAAATATGATGATATGTATTACTACTGGTACATATGTGGTGATGTAGCACTGTCTACAACTATTACAAATATGATGATATGTATTACTACTGGTACATACGGTGTGATGTAGCACTGTCTACAACTATTACAAATATGATGATATGTATTACTACTGGTACATATGTAGTGATGTAGCACTGTCTACAACTATTACAAATATGATGATATGTATTACTACTGGTACATACATGTAGTGATGTAGCACTGTCTACAACTATTACAAATATGATGATATGTATTACTACTGGTACATATGTAGTGATGTAGCACTGTCTACAACTATTACAAATATGATGATATGTATTACTACTGGTACATATGTAGTGATGTAGCACTGTCTACAACTATTACAAATATGATGATATGTATTACTACTGGTACATATGTTTAGTGATGTAGCACTGTCTACAACTATTACAAATATGATGATATGTATTACTACTGGTACATATGTAGTGATGTAGCACTGTCTACAACTATTACAAATATGATGATATGTATTACTACTGGTACATACGTTGTGATGTAGCACTACAACTATTACAAATATGATGATATGTATTACTACTGGTACATATGTAGTGATGTAGCACTGTCTACAACTATTACAAATATGATGATATGTATTACTACTGGTACATACTGTTGTGATGTAGCACTGTCTACAACTATTACAAATATGATGATATGTATTACTACTGGTACATATGTAGTGATGTAGCACTGTCTACAACTATTACAAATATGATGATATGTATTACTACTGGTACATACGTTGTGATGTAGCACTGTCTACAACTATTACAAATATGATGATATGTATTACTACTGGTACATACGTTGTGATGTTAAGCAAGTGTCTACAACTATTACAAATATGATGATATGTATTACTACTGGTACATACAGTTGTGATGTAGCACTGTCTACAACTATTACAAATATGATGATATGTATTACTACTGGTACATACGTTGTGATGTAGCACTGTCTACAACTATTACAAATATGATGATATGTATTACTACTGGTACATACGGTGTGATGTAGCACTGTCTACAACTATTACAAATATGATGATATGTATTACTACTGGTACATACGTAGTGATGTAGCACTGTCTACAACTATTACAAATATGATGATATGTATTACTACTGGTACATATGTTAGTGATGTAGCACTGTCTACAACTATTACAAATATGATGATATGTATTACTACTGGTACATACGGTGTGATGTAGCACTGTCTACAACTATTACAAATATGATGATATGTATTACTACTGGTACATATGTAGTGATGTAGCACTGTCTACAACTATTACAAATATGATGATATGTATTACTACTGGTACATATACGTTGATGTAGCACTGTCTACAACTATTACAAATATGATGATATGTATTACTACTGGTACATATGTAGTGATGTAGCACTGTCTACAACTATTACAAATATGATGATATGTATTACTACTGGTACATATGTAGTGATGTAGCACTGTCTACAACTATTACAAATATGATGATATGTATTACTACTGGTACATATGTAGTGATGTAGCACTGTCTACAACTATTACAAATATGATGATATGTATTACTACTGGTACATATGTAGTGATGTAGCACTGTCTACAACTATTACAAATATGATGATATGTATTACTACTGGTACATTACGTGTGTGATGTAGCACTGTCTACAACTATTACAAATATGATGATATGTATTACTACTGGTACATATGTAGTGATGTAGCACTGTCTACAACTATTACAAATATGATGATATGTATTACTACTGGTACATATGTAGTGATGTAGCACTGTCTACAACTATTACAAATATGATGATATGTATTACTACTGGTACATACGTTGTGATGTAGCACTGTCTACAACTATTACAAATATGATGATATATGTATTACTACTGGTACATACGTAGTGATGTAGCACTGTCTACAACTATTACAAATATGATGATATGTATTACTACTGGTACATATGTAGTGATGTAGCACTGTCTACAACTATTACAAATATGATGATATGTATTACTACTGGTACATACGTTGTGATGTAGCACTGTCTACAACTATTACAAATATGATGATATGTATTACTACTGGTACATACGTTGTGATGTAGCACTGTCTACAACTATTACAAATATGATGATATGTATTACTACTGGTACATATGTAGTGATGTAGCACTGTCTACAACTATTACAAATATGATGATATGTATTACTACTGGTACATACGTTGTATGTGACTGTCTACAACTATTACCATGATAGCACTGGTACATGTCTACAACTATTACAAATATGATGATATGTATTACTACTGGTACATACGTTGTGATGTAGCACTGTCTACAACTATTACAAATATGATGATATGTATGTACTACTGGTACATACGTTGTGATGTAGCACTGTCTACAACTATTACAAATATGATGATATGTATTACTACTGGTACATACGTTGTGATGTAGCACTGTCTACAACTATTACAAATATGATGATATGTATTACTACTGGTACATACGTTGTGATGTAGCACTGTCTACAACTATTACAAATATGATGATATGTATTACTACTGGTACATATGTAGTGATGTAGCACTGTCTACAACTATTACAAATATGATGATATGTATTACTACTGGTACATACGTTGTGATGTAGCACTGTCTACAACTATTACAAATATGATGATATGTATTACTACTGGTACATACGTTGTGATGTAGCACTGTCTACAACTATTACAAATATGATGATATGTATTACTACTGGTACATACGTAGTGATGTAGCACACTGTCTACAACTATTACAAATATGATGATATGTATTACTACTGGTACATACGTGTGATGTAGCACTGTCTACAACTATTACAAATATGATGATATGTATTACTACTGGTACATATATGTATGATGTAGCACTGTCACAACTATTACAAATATGTGATGTAGCACTGTCTACAACTATTACAAAAATATGATGATATGTATTACTACTGGTACATATGTAGTGATGTAGCACTGTCTACAACTATTACAAATATGATGATATGTATTACTACTGGTACATATGTTGTGATGTAGCACTGTCTACAACTATTACAAATATGATGATATGTATTACTACTGGTACATACGTTGTGATGTAGCACTGTCACACAACTATTACAAATATGATGATATGTATTACTACTGGTACATATGTGATGTGATGTAGCACTGTCTACAACTATTACAAATATGATGATATGTATTACTACTGGTACATATGTAGTGATGTAGCACTGTCTACAACTATTACAAATATGATGATATGTATTACTACTGGTACATACGGTGTGATGTAGCACTGTCTACAACTATTACAAATATGATGATATGTATTACTACTGGTACATACGTTGTGATGTAGCACTGTCTACAACTATTACAAATATGATGATATGTATTACTACTGGTACATATGTAGTGATGTAGCACTGTCTACAACTATTACAAATATGATGATATGTATTACTACTGGTACATATGTAGTGATGTAGCACTGTCTACAACTATTACAAATATGATGATATGTATTACTACTGGTACATACGTTGTGATGTAGCACTGTCTACAACTATTACAAATATGATGATATGTATTACTACTGGTACATATACGTTGTGATGTAGCACTGTCTACAACTATTACAAATATGATGATATGTATTACTACTGGTACATATGTGTGTGATGTAGCACTGTCTACAACTATTACAAATATGATGATATGTATTACTACTGGTACATACGTTGTGATGTAGCACTGTCTACAACTATTACAAATATGATGATATGTATTACTACTGGTACATACAGTTGTGATGTAGCACTGTCTACAACTATTACAAATATGATGATATGTATTACTACTGGTACATACGTTGTGATGTAGCACTGTCTACAACTATTACAAATATGATGATATGTATTACTACTGGTACATATGTAGTGATGTAGCACTGTCTACAACTATTACAAATATGATGATATGTATTACTACTGGTACATACGTATTACAAATGTGATGTAGCACACTGTCTACAACTATTACAAATATGATGATATGTATTACTACTGGTACATACGTTGTGATGTAGCACTGTCTACAACTATTACAAATATGATGATATGTATTACTACTGGTACATACTGTGATGTAGCACTGTCTACAACTATTACAAAATATGATGATATGTATTACTACTGGTACATATGGTGATGTGGCACTGTCTACAACTATTACAAATATGATGATATGTATTACTACTGGTACATACGTTGTGATGTAGCACTGTCTACAACTATTACAAATATGATGATATGTATTACTACTGGTACATACGTTGTGATGTAGCACTGTCTACAACTATTACAAATATGATGATATGTATTACTACTGGTACATACGTTGTGATGTAGCACTGTCTACAACTATTACAAATATGATGATATGTATTACTACTGGTACATACGTGTGTGATGTAGCACTGTCTACAACTATTACAAATATGATGATATGTATTACTACTGGTACATACAGTTGTGATGTAGCACTGTCTACAACTATTACAAATATGATGATATGTATTACTACTGGTACATGTATGTTGTGATGTAGCACTGTCTACAACTATTACAAAATATGATGATATGTATTACTACTGGTACATACGTAGTGTGATGTAGCACTGTCACAACTATTACAAATATGATGATATGTATTACTACTGGTACATACGTGTGTGATGTAGCACTGTCTACAACTATTACAAATATGATGATATGTATTACTACTGGTACATATGTTGTGATGTAGCACTGTCTACAACTATTACAAATATGATGATATGTATTACTACTGGTACATACGTTGTGATGTAGCACTGTCTACAACTATTACAAATATGATGATATGTATTACTACTGGTACATATGTGTGATGTAGCACTGTCTACAACTATTACAAATATGATGATATGTATTACTACTGGTACATACGTTGTGATGTAGCACTGTCTACAACTATTACAAATATGATGATATGTATTACTACTGGTACATACGTTGTGATGCTGTCTGCAATATTACAAATATGATGATGTGGTACATACGGTTGTGAGCACTGTCTACAACTATTACAAATATGATGATATGTATTACTACTGGTACATATGTTGTGATGTAGCACTGTCTACAACTATTACAAATATGATGATATGTATTACTACTGGTACATATGTAGTGATGTAGCACTGTCTACAACTATTACAAATATGATGTGATGTAGCACTGTCTACAACTATTACAAATATGATGATATGTATTACTACTGGTACATATGTAGTGATGTAGCACTGTCTACAACACTGTCTAACTATTACATATGATGATATGTATATTACTACTGGTACATATTACAAATATGATGTGATGTAGCACTGTCTACAACTATTACAAATATGATGATATGTATTACTACTGGTACATACGTTGTGATGTAGCACTGTCTACAACTATTACAAATATGATGATATGTATTACTACTGGTACATACGTTGTGATGTAGCACTGTCTACAACTATTACAAATATGATGATATGTATTACTACTGGTACATACGTTGTGATGTAGCACTGTCTGTCTACAACTATTACAAATATGATGATATGTATTACTACTGGTACATACGTTGTGATGTAGCACTGTCTACAACTATTACAAATATGATGATATGTATTACTACTGGTACATATGTAGTGATGTAGCACTGTCTACAACTATTACAAATATGATGATATGTATTACTACTGGTACATACGTGTAGTGATGTAGCACTGTCTACAACTATTACAAATATGATGATATGTATTACTACTGGTACATACGTTGTGATGTAGCACTGTCTACAACTATTACAAATATGATGATATGTATTACTACTGGTACATACGTTGTGATGTAGCACTGTCTACAACTATTACAAATATGATGATATGTATTACTACTGGTACATACGTTGTGATGTAGCACTGTCTACAACTATTACAAATATGATGATATGTATTACTACTGGTACATATGTGTAGTGATGTAGCACTGTCTACAACTATTACAAATATGATGATATGTATTACTACTGGTACATACGTTGTGATGTAGCACTGTCTACAACTATTACAAATATGATGATATGTATTACTACTGGTACATATGTAGTGATGTAGCACTGTCTACAACTATTACAAATATGATGATATGTATTACTACTGGTACACGTTGTGATGTAGCACTGTCTACAACTATTACAAATATGATGATATGTATTACTACTGGTACATACGGTCGATGTGATGTAGCACTGTCTACAACTATTACAAATATGATGATATGTATTACTACTGGTACATACGTAGTGATGTAGCACTGTCTACAACTATTACAAATATGATGATATGTATTACTACTGGTACATATGTTGTGATGTAGCACTGTCTACAACTATTACAAATATGATGATATGTATTACTACTGGTACATACGTTGTGATGTAGCACTGTCTACAACTATTACAAATATGATGATATGTATTACTACTGGTACATGTATGTACAACCATTACAAATACAAATATGTGATGTAGCACCGATGTCTACAACTATTACAAATATGATGATATGTATTACTACTGGTACATATGTTGTGATGTAGCACTGTCTACAACTATTACAAATATGATGATATGTATTACTACTGGTACATATGTAGTGATGTAGCACTGTCTACAACTATTACAAATATGATGATATGTATTACTACTACAACATACATGTAGTGATGTAACACCTGTCTACAACTATTACAAATATGATGATATGTATTACTACTGGTACATACGTAGTGATGTAGCACTGTCTACAACTATTACAAATATGATGATATGTATTACTACTGGTACATACGTATGTGATGTAGCACCTGTCTACAACTATTACAAATATGATGATATGTATTACTACTGGTACATACGTTGTGATGTAGCACTGTCTACAACTATTACAAATATGATGATATGTATTACTACTGGTACATACGTTGTGATGTAGCACTGTCTACAACTATTACAAATATGATGATATGTATTACTACTGGTACATACGTTGTGATGTAGCACTGTCTACAACTATTACAAATATGATGATATGTATTACTACTGGTACATACGTAGTGATGTAGCACTGTCTACAACTATTACAAATATGATGATATGTATTACTACTGGTACATATGTAGTGATGTAGCACTGTCTACAACTATTACAAATATGATGATATGTATTACTACTGGTACATATGTTGTGATGTAGCACTGTCTACAACTATTACAAATATGATGATATGTATTACTACTGGTACATACGTGATGTGATGTGGCACTGTCTACAACTATTACAAATATGATGATATGTGTACTACTACGGTACATAATTGTGATGTACACTGTCTACAACCATTACAAATATGATGATATGTATTACTACTGGTACATATGTAGTGATGTAGCACTGTCTACAACTATTACAAATATGATGATATGTATTACTACTGGTACATACGTTGTGATGTAGCACTGTCTACAACTATTACAAATATGATGATATGTATTACTACTGGTACATATGTGGTGATGTAGCACTGTCTACAACTATTACAAATATGATGATATGTATTACTACTGGTACATATGTAGTGATGTAGCACTGTCTACAACTATTACAAATATGATGATATGTATTACTACTGGTACATACGTTGTGATGTAGCACTGTCTACAACTATTACAAATATGATGATATGTATTACTACTGGTACATACGTTGTGATGTAGCACTGTCTACAACTATTACAAATATGATGATATGTATTACTACTGGTACATACGTTGTGATGTAGCACTGTCTGTGATGTAGCACAACTATTACAAATATGATGATATGTATTACTACTGGTACATACGTTTGTGATGTATTACTACTGCACTGTCTACAACTATTACAAATATGATGATATGTATTACTACTGGTACATATGTAGTGATGTACTATGTATTGGTGTGCAGCACTGTCTACAACTATTACAAATATGCATGATATGTATTACTACTGGTACATACCAATATGTTGTGATGTAGCACTGTCTACAACTATTACAAAATATGGCATGATATGTATTACTACTGGTACATACGTTGTGATGTAGCACTGTCTACAACTATTACAAATATGATGATATGTATTACTACTGGTACATACGTAGTGATGTAGCACTGTCTACAACTATTACAAATATGATGATATGTATTACTACTGGTACATATGTAGTGATGTGAAGCACTGTCTAACCAACTATTACAAATGATGTGATGAAGGTCGTATTACTACTGGTACATACGTATTGTGATGCGCACTGTCTACAACTATTACAAATATGATGATATGTATTACTACTGGTACATATGTTGTGATGTGAAAGCACTGTCTGCAACTATTACAAATATGATGATGTATATTACTACTGGTACATACGTTGTGATGTAGCACTGTCTGCAACTATTACAAATATGATGATATGTATTACTACTGGTACACGTGTGTGATGTAGCACTGTCTACAACTATTACAAATATGATGATATGTATTACTACTGGTACATACGTTGTGATGTAGCACTGTCTACAACTATTACAAATATGATGATATGTATTACTACTGGTACATACGTTGTGATGTAGCACTGTCTACAACTATTACAAATATGATGATATGTATTACTACTGGTACATACGTTGTGATGTAGCGTCTGTCTACCAACTATTACAAATATGATGATATGTATTACTACTGGTACATACGTGGTGTGATGTAGCACTGTCTACACACTATTACAAATATGATGATATGTATTACTACTGGTACATACGTTGTGATGTAGCACTGTCTACAACTATTACAAATATGATGATATGTATTACTACTGGTACATACGTTGTGATGTAGCACTGTCTACAACTATTACAAATATGATGATATGTATTACTACTGGTACATACGATGTGATGTAGCACTGTCTACAACTATTACAAATATGATGATATGTATTACTACTGGTACGTACGTTGTGATGTAGCACTGTCTTCAACTATTACAAATATTATGATATGTATTACTACTGGTACATACGTTGTGATGTAGCTTTGTCTACAACTATTACAAATATGATGATATGTATTACTACTGGTACATATACGTAGTGATGTAGCACTGTCTACAACTATTACAAATATGATGATATGTATTACTACTGGTACATACGTTGTGATGTAGCACTGTCTACAACTATTACAAATATGATGATATGTATTACTACTGGTACATATGTTGTGATGTAGCACTGTCTACAACTATTACAAATATGATGATATGTATTACTACTGGTACATACGTTGTGATGTAGCACACTGTCTACAACTATTACAAATATGATGATATGTATTACTACTGGTACATACGTTGTGATGTAGCACTGTCTACAACTATTACAAATATGATGATATGTATTACTACTGGTACATACGTTGTGATGTAGCACTGTCTACAACTATTACAAATATGATGATATGTATTACTACTGGTACATACGTTGTGATGTAGCACTGTCTACAACTATTACAAATATGATGATATGTATTACTACTGGTACATACGTTGTGATGTAGCACTGTCTACAACTATTACAAATATGATGATATGTATTACTACTGGTACATATGTAGTGATGTAGCACTGTCTACAACTATTACAAATATGATGATATGTATTACTACTGGTACATACGTTGTGATGTAGCACTGTCTACAACTATTACAAATATGATGATATGTATTACTACTGGTACATACAACTATTACAAATATGATGATTGGTACATACGTGATGTAGCACTGTCTACAACTATTACAAATATGATGATATGTATTTTTTACTACTGGTACATACGTAGTGATGTATTACACTGTCTACAACTATTACAAATATGATGATATGTATTACTACTGGTACATATGTAGTGATGTAGCACTGTCTACAACTATTACAAATATGATGATATGTATTACTACTGGTACATACGTAGTGATGTAGCACTGTCTACAACTATTACAAAATGATGATATGATATGTATTACTACTGGTACATATGATGTGATGTAGCACGGTCTACAACTATTACAAATATGATGATATGTATTACTACTGGTACATACGTTGTGATGTAGCACTGTCTACAACTATTACAAATATGATGATATGTATTACTACTGGTACATACGTTGTGATGTAGCACTGTCTACAACTATTACAAATATGATGATATGTATTACTACTGGTACATACGTAGTGATGTAGCACTGTCTACAACTATTACAAATATGATGATATGTATTACTACTGGTACATACGTTGTGATGTAGCACTGTCTACAACTATTACAAATATGATGATATGTATTACTACTGGTACATATGTAGTGATGTAGCACTGTCTACAACTATTACAAATATGATGATATGTATTACTACTGGTACATACGTAGTGATGTAGTTGTGATGTAGCTACTGTCTACAACTATTACAAATATGATGATATGTATTACTACTGGTACATACGTTGTGATGTAGCACTGTCTACAACTATTACAAATATGATGATATGTATTACTACTGGTACATACGTTGTGATGTAGCACTGTCTACAACTATTACAAATATGATGATATGTATTACTACTGGTACATACGTTGTGATGTAGCACTGTCTACAACTATTACAAATATGATGATATGTATTACTACTGGTACATACGTTGTGATGTAGCACTGTCTACAACTATTACAAATATGATGATATGTATTACTACTGGTACATACGTTGTGATGTAGCACTGTCTACAACTATTACAAATATGATGATATGTATTACTACTGGTACATATGTTGTGATGTAGCACTGTCTACAACTATTACAAATATGATGATATGTATTACTACTGGTACATACGTTGTGATGTAGCACTGTCTACAACTATTACAAATATGATGATATGTATTACTACTGGTACATATGTAGTG
The DNA here is from genome assembly GCF_004210375.1 of Tachypleus tridentatus. Classification (NCBI taxonomy): domain Eukaryota; kingdom Metazoa; phylum Arthropoda; class Merostomata; order Xiphosura; family Limulidae; genus Tachypleus; species Tachypleus tridentatus. Next base: position 185,481,535 of record NC_134825.1, on the reverse strand, counting down.
ATGTAGCACTGTCTACAACTATTACAAATATGATGATATGTATTACTACTGGTACATACGTTGTGATGTAGCACTGTCTACATTACAAATATGATGACAATTACTATGACATGTAGTGATGTATTACTACTGGTACATGGTACATATGTAGTGATGTAGCACTGTCTACAACTATTACAAATATGATGATATGTATTACTACTGGTACATATGTTGTGATGTGTAGCACTGTCTACAACTATTACAAATATGATGATATGTATTACTACTGGTACATACTTGTGATGTACAGCATTACAAATATGATCACAACTATTACAAATATGATGATATGTATTACTACTGGTACATATGTAGTGATGTAGCACTGTCTACAACTATTACAAATATGATGATATGTATTACTACTGGTACATACGTTGTGATGTAGCACTGTCTACAACTATTACAAATATGATGATATGTATTACTACTGGTACATACGTTGTGATGTAGCACTGTCTACAACTATTACAAATATGATGATATGTATTACTACTGGTACATACGTTGTGATGTAGCACTGTCTACAACTATTACAAATATGATGATATGTATTACTACTGGTACATACGTTGTGATGTAGCACTGTCTACAACTATTACAAATATGATGATATGTATTACTACTGGTACATACGTTGTGATGTAGCACTGTCTACAACTATTACAAATATGATGATATGTGGCTTACTACTGGTACATACGTTGTGATGTAGCACTGTCTACAACTATTACAAATATGATGATATGTATTACTACTGGTACATACGTTGTGATGTAGCACTGTCTACAACTATTACAAATATGATGATATGTATTACTACTGGTACATATGTAGTGATGTAGCACTGTCTACAACTATTACAAATATGATGATATGTATTACTACTGGTACATACGTAGTGATGTAGCACTGTCTACAACTATTACAAATATGATGATATGTATTACTACTGGTACATACGTTGTGATGTAGCACTGTCTACAACTATTACAAATATGATGATATGTATTACTACTGGTACATATGTTGTGATGTAGCACTGTCTACAACTATTACAAATATGATGATATGTATTACTACTGGTACATACGTAGTGATGTGTATAGTGATGTAGCACTGTCTACAACTATTACAAATATGATGATATGTATTACTACTGGTACATATGTAGTGATGTAGCACTGTCTACAACTATTACAAATATGATGATATGTATTACTACTGGTACATACGTAGTGATGTAGCACTGTCTACAACTATTACAAATATGATGATATGTATTACTACTGGTACATACGTTGTGATGTAGCACTGTCTACAACTATTACAAATATGATGATATGTATTACTACTGGTACATATGTAGTGATGTAGCACTGTCTACAACTATTACAAATACATGTGATGATATGTATTACTACTGGTACATACGTTGTGATGTAGCACTGTCTACAACTATTACAAATATGATGATATGTATTACTACTGGTACATATGTAGTGATGTAAACACTGTCTACAACTATTACAAATATGATGATATGTATTACTACTGGTACATACGTAGTGATGTAGCACTGTCTACAACTATTACAAATATGATGATATGTATTACTACTGGTACATACGTTGTGATGTAGCACTGTCTACAACTATTACAAATATGATGATATGTATTACTACTGGTACATACGGTAGTGATGTAGCACTGTCTACAACTATTACAAATATGATGATATGTATTACTACTGGTACATATGTATGTGATGTAGCACTGTCTACAACTATTACAAATATGATGATATGTATTACTACTGGTACATACGTTGTGATGTAGCACTGTCTACAACTATTACAAATATGATGATATGTATTACTACTGGTACATACGTTGTGATGTAGCACTGTCTACAACTATTACAAATATGATGATATGTATTACTACTGGTACATACGTTGTGATGTATATTACTACTGCACTGTCTACAACTATTACAAATATCATGATATGTATTACTACTGGTACATACGTTGTGATGTAGCACTGTCTACAACTATTACAAATATGATGATATGTATTACTACTGGTACATATGTAGTGATGTAGCACTGTCTACAACTATTACAAATATGATGATATGTATTACTACTGGTACATATGTAGTGATGTAGCACTGTCTACAACTATTACAAATATGATGATATGTATTACTACTGGTACATACGTTGTGATGTAGCACTGTCTACAACTATTACAAATATGATGATATGTATTACTACTGGTACATACGTAGTGTGATGTAGCACTGTCTACAACTATTACAAATATGATGATATGTATTACTACTGGTACATATGTAGTGATGTAGCACTGTCTACAACTATTACAAATATGATGATATGTATTACTACTGGTACATACGTTGTGATGTAGCACTGTCTACAACTATTACAAATATGATGATATGTATTACTACTGGTACATATGTAGTGATGTAGCACCTGTCTACAACTATTACAAATATGATGATATGTATTACTACTGGTACATATGTAGTGATGTAGCACTGTCTACAACTATTACAAATATGATGATATGTATTACTACTGGTACATACGTTGTGATGTAGCACTGTCTACAACTATTACAAATATGATGATATGTATTACTACTGGTACATACGTTGTGATGTAGCACTGTCTACAACTATTACAAATATGATGATATGTATTACTACTGGTACATATGTAGTGATGTAGCACTGTCTACAACTATTACAAATATGATGATATGTATTACTACTGGTACATACGTTGTGTGATGTAGCACTGTCTACAACTATTACAAATATGATGATATGTATTACTACTGGTACATACGTTGTGATGTAGCACTGTCTACAACTATTACAAATATGATGATATGTATTACTACTGGTACATATGTAGTGATGTAGCACTGTCTACAACTATTACAAATATGATGATATGTATTACTACTGGTACATACGTTGTGATGTAGCACTGTCTACAACTATTACAAATATGATGATATGTATTACTACTGGTACATACGTTGTGATGTAGCACTGTCTACAACTATTACAAATATGATGATATGTATTACTACTGGTACATATGTAGTGATATAGCACTGTAGTGATGTAGCACTGTCTACAACTATTACAAATATGATGATATGTATTACTACTGGTACATACGTTGTGATGTAGCACTGTCTACAACTATTACAAATATGATGATATGTATTACTACTGGTACATACGTAGTGATGTAGCACTGTCTACAACTATTACAAATATGATGATATGTATTACTACTGGTACATACGTTGTGATGTAGCACTGTCTACAACTATTACAAATATGATGATATGTATTACTACTGGTACATATGTAGTGATGTAGCACTGTCTACAACTATTACAAATATGATGATATGTATTACTACTGGTACATACGTTGTGATGTAGCACTGTCTACAACTATTACAAATATGATGATATGTATTACTACTGGTACATACGTTGTGATGTAGCACTGTCTACAACTATTACAAATATGATGATATGTATTACTACTGGTACATACGTTGTGATGTAGCACTGTCTACAACTATTACAAATATGATGATATGTATTACTACTGGTACATACGTAGTGATGTAGCACTGTCTACAACTATTACAAATATGATGATATGTATTACTACTGGTACATATGTAGTGATGTAGCACTGTCTACAACTATTACAAATATGATGATATGTATTACTACTGGTACATACGTGTGATGCACTGTCTATGTAGCACTGTCTACAACTATTACAAATATGATGATATGTATTACTACTGGTACATACGTTGTGATGTAGCACTGTCTACAACTATTACAAATATGATGATATGTATTACTACTGGTACATATGTAGTGATGTAGCACTGTCTACAACTATTACAAATATGATGATATGTATTACTACTGGTACATACGTTGTGATGTAGCACTGTCTACAACTATTACAAATATGATGATATGTATTACTACTGGTACATATGTAGTGATGTAGCACTGTCTACAACTATTACAAATATGATGATATGTATTACTACTGGTACATACGGTGTGATGTAGCACTGTCTACAACTATTACAAATATGATGATATGTATTACTACTGGTACATATGTAGTGATGTAGCACTGTCTACAACTATTACAAATATGATGATATGTATTACTACTGGTACATATGTAGTGATGTAGCACTGTCTACAACTATTACAAATATGATGATATGTATTACTACTGGTACATACGTTGTGATGTAGCACTGTCTACAACTATTACAAATATGATGATATGTATTACTACTGGTACATATGTAGTGATGTAGCACTGTCTACAACTATTACAAATATGATGATATGTATTACTACTGGTACATACGTTGTGATGTAGCACTGTCTACAACTATTACAAATATGATGATATGTATTACTACTGGTACATACGTTGTGATGTAGCACTGTCTACAACTATTACAAATATGATGATATGTATTACTACTGGTACATATGTAGTGATGTAGCACTGTCTACAACTATTACAAATATGATGATATGTATTACTACTGGTACATACGTAGTGATGTAGCACTGTCTACAACTATTACAAATATGATGATATGTATTACTACTGGTACATACGTAGTGATGTAGCACTGTCTACAACTATTACAAATATGATGATATGTATTACTACTGGTACATATGTAGTGATGTAGCACTGTCTACAACTATTACAAATATGATGATATGTATTACTACTGGTACATACTACTATTACAAATATGATGATATGTATTACTACTGGTACATACGTAGTGATGTAGCACTGTCTACAACTATTACAAATATGATGATATGTATTACTACTGGTACATATGTAGTGATGTAGCACTGTCTACAACTATTACAAATATGATGATATGTATTACTACTGGTACATACGTTGTGATGTAGCACTGTCTACAACTATTACAAATATGATGATATGTATTACTACTGGTACATACGTAGTGATGTAGCACTGTCTACAACTATTACAAATATGATGATATGTATTACTACTGGTACATATGTAGTGATGTAGCACTGTCTACAACTATTACAAATATGATGATATGTATTACTACTGGTACATACGTTGTGATGTAGCACTGTCTACAACTATTACAAATATGATGATATGTATTACTACTGGTACATATGTAGTGATGTAGCACTGTCTACAACTATTACAAATATGATGATATGTATTACTACTGGTACATACGTTGTGATGTAGCACTGTCTACAACTATTACAAATATGATGATATGTATTACTACTGGTACATATGTAGTGATGTAGCACTGTCTACAACTATTACAAATATGATGATATGTATTACTACTGGTACATACATACGTTGTGATGTAGCACTGTCTACAACTATTACAAATATGATGATATGTATTACTACTGGTACATAGCACTGTAGTGATGTAGCACTGTCTACAACTATTACAAATATGATGATATGTATTACTACTGGTACATATGTAGTGATGTAGCACTGTCTACAACTATTACAAATATGATGATATGTATTACTACTGGTACATACGTTGTGATGTAGCACTGTCTACAACTATTACAAATATGATGATATGTATTACTACTGGTACATATGTTGTGATGTAGCACTGTCTACAACTATTACAAATATGATGATATGTATTACTACTGGTACATATGTAGTGATGTAGCACTGTCTACAACTATTACAAATATGATGATATGTATTACTACTGGTACATACGTTGTGATGTAGCACTGTCTACAACTATTACAAATATGATGATATGTATTACTACTGGTACATACGTTGTGATGTAGCACTGTCTACAACTATTACAAATATGATGATATGTATTACTACTGGTACATATGTAGTGATGTAGCACTGTCTACAACTATTACAAATATGATGATATGTATTACTACTGGTACATATGTAGTGATGTAGCACTGTCTACAACTATTACAAATATGATGATATGTATTACTACTGGTACATATGTAGTGATGTAGCACTGTCTACAACTATTACAAATATGATGATATGTATTACTACTGGTACATATGTAGTGATGTAGCACTGTCTACAACTATTACAAATATGATGATATGTATTACTACTGGTACATATGTTGTGATGTGATAGCTACTGTCTACAACTATTAACTAAATATGATGATATGTATTACTACTGGTACATATGTTGTGATGTAGCACTGTCTACAACTATTACAAATATGATGATATGTATTACTACTGGTACATACGTAGTGATGTAGCACTGTCTACAACTATTACAAATATGATGATATGTATTACTACTGGTACATACAACTATTACAAATATGATGTGATGTAGCACTGTCTACAACTATTACAAATATGATGATATGTATTACTACTGGTACATACGTTGTGATGTAGCACTGTCTACAACTATTACAAATATGATGATATGTATTACTACTGGTACATACGTTGTGATGTAGCACTGTCTACAACTATTACAAATATGATGATATGTATTACTACTGGTACATACGTTGTGATGTAGCACTGTCTACAACTATTACAAATATGATGATATGTATTACTACTGGTACATACGTTGTGATGTAGCACTGTCTACAACTATTACAAATATGATGATATGTATTACTACTGGTACATACGTGTAGTGATGTAGCACTGTCTACAACTATTACAAATATGATGATATGTATTACTACTGGTACATACGTTGTGATGTAGCACTGTCTACAACTATTACAAATATGATGATATGTATTACTACTGTAGTGATGTAGCACTGTCTACAACTATTACAAATATGATGATATGTATTACTACTGGTACATACGTTGTGATGTAGCACTGTCTACAACTATTACAAATATGATGATATGTATTACTACTGGTACATACGTTGTGATGTAGCACTGTCTACAACTATTACAAATATGATGATATGTATTACTACTGGTACATATGTTGTGATGTAGCACTGTCTACAACTATTACAAATATGATGATATGTATTACTACTGGTACATATGTAGTGATGTAGCACTGTCTACAACTATTACAAATATGATGATATGTATTACTACTGGTACATACGTTGTGATGTAGCACTGTCTACAACTATTACAAATATGATGATATGTATTACTACTGGTACATATGTAGTGATGTAGCACTGTCTACAACTATTACAAATATGATGATATGTATTACTACTGGTACATATGTAGTGATGTAGCACTGTCTACAACTATTACAAATATGATGATATGTATTACTACTGGTACATACGTAGTGATGTAGCACTGTCTACAACTATTACAAATATGATGATATGTATTACTACTGGTACATATGTAGTGATGTAGCACTGTCTACAACTATTACAAATATGATGATATGTATTACTACTGGTACATATGTAGTGATGTAGCACTGTCTACAACTATTACAAATATGATGATATGTATTACTACTGGTACATACGTTGTGATGTAGCACTGTCTACAACTATTACAAATATGATGATATGTATTACTACTGGTACATATGTAGTTGTGATGTAGCACTGTCTACAACTATTACAAATATGATGATATGTATTACTACTGGTACATACTACTGGTACATAGTGATGTAGCACTGTCTACAACTATTACAAATATGATGATATGTATTACTACTGGTACATACGTTGTGATGTAGCACTGTCTACAACTATTACAAATATGATGATATGTATTACTACTGGTACATATGTAGTGATGTAGCACTGTCTACAACTATTACAAATATGATGATATGTATTACTACTGGTACATACGTTGTGATGTAGCACTGTCTACAACTATTACAAATATGATGATATGTATTACTACTGGTACATACGTTGTGATGTAGCACTGTCTACAACTATTACAAATATGATGATATGTATTACTACTGGTACATACGTAGTGATGTAGCACTGTCTACAACTATTACAAATATGATGATATGTATTACTACTGGTACATACGTAGTGATGTAGCACTGTCTACAACTATTACAAATATGATGATATGTATTACTACTGGTACATACGTTGTGATGTAGCACTGTCTACAACTATTACAAATATGATGATATGTATTACTACTGGTACATACGTAGTGATGTAGCACTGTCTACAACTATTACAAATATGATGATATGTATTACTACTGGTACATACACTGTTGTGATGTAGCACTGTCTACAACTATTACAAATATGATGATATGTATTACTACTGGTACATACGTTGTGATGTAGCACTGTCTACAACTATTACAAATATGATGATATGTATTACTACTGGTACATACGTTGTGATGTAGCACTGTCTACAACTATTACAAATATGATGATATGTATTACTACTGGTACATACGTTGTGATGTAGCACTGTCTACAACTATTACAAATATGATGATATGTATTACTACTGGTACATACGTTGTGATGTAGCACTGTCTACAACTATTACAAATATGATGATATGTATTACTACTGGTACATACGTTGTGATGTAGCACTGTCTACAACTATTACAAATATGATGATATGTATTACTACTGGTACATACGTTGTGATGTAGCACTGTCTACAACTATTACAAATATGATGATATGTATTACTACTGGTACATATGTTGTGATGTAGCACTGTCTACAACTATTACAAATATGATGATATGTATTACTACTGGTACATACGTTGTGATGTAGCACTGTCTACAACTATTACAAATATGATGATATGTATTACTACTGGTACATACGTTGTGATGTAGCACTGTCTACAACTATTACAAATATGATGATATGTATTACTACTGGTACATATGTAGTGATGTAGCACTGTCTACAACTATTACAAATATGATGATATGTATTACTACTGGTACATACGTTGTGATGTAGCACTGTCTACAACTATTACAAATATGATGATATGTATTACTACTGGTACATACGTTGTGATGTAGCACTGTCTACAACTATTACAAATATGATGATATGTATTACTACTGGTACATACGTTGTGATGTAGCACTGTCTACAACTATTACAAATATGATGATATGTATTACTACTGGTACATACGTAGTGATGTAGCACTGTCTACAACTATTACAAATATGATGATATGTATTACTACTGGTACATATGTGTGATGTAGCACTGTCTACAACTATTACAAATATGATGATATGTATTACTACTGGTACATACGTTGTGATGTAGCACTGTCTACAACTATTACAAATATGATGATATGTATTACTACTGGTACATACGTTGTGATGTAGCACTGTCTACAACTATTACAAATATGATGATATGTATTACTACTGGTACATACGTTGTGATGTAGCACTGTCTACAACTATTACAAATATGATGATATGTATTACTACTGGTACATACGTTGTGATGTAGCACTGTCTACAACTATTACAAATATGATGATATGTATTACTACTGGTACATACGTTGTGATGTAGCACTGTCTACAACTATTACAAATATGATGATATGTATTACTACTGGTACATACGTAGTGATGTAGCACTGTCTACAACTATTACAAATATGATGATATGTATTACTACTGGTACATACGATGATATGTATTACTGTGATGTAGCACTGTCTACAACTATTACAAATATGATGATATGTATTACTACTGGTACATACGTGTGTGATGTAGCACTGTCTACAACTATTACAAATATGATGATATGTATTACTACTGGTACATACGTTGTGATGTAGCACTGTCTACAACTATTACAAATATGATGATATGTATTACTACTGGTACATATGTAGTGATGTAGCACTGTCTACAACTATTACAAATATGATGATATGTATTACTACTGGTACATACGTTGTGATGTAGCACTGTCTACAACTATTACAAATATGATGATATGTATTACTACTGGTACATACGTTGTGATGTAGCACTGTCTACAACTATTACAAATATGATGATATGTATTACTACTGGTACATACGTTGTGATGTAGCACTGTCTACAACTATTACAAATATGATGATATGTACTTACTACTGTTGTGATGTAGCACTGTCTATATTACAAATATGATGATATGTGGTACATGTGATGTAGCACTGTCTACAACTATTACAAATATGATGATATGTATTACTACTGGTACACTGTGATGTAGCACTGTCTACAACTATTACAAATATGATGATATGTATTACTACTGGTACACTGTGATGTAGCACTGTCTACAACTATTACAAATATGATGATATGTATTACTACTGGTACATACGTTGTGATGTAGCACTGTCTACAACTATTACAAATATGATGATATGTATTACTACTGGTACATACGTTGTGATGTAGCACTGTCTACAACTATTACAAATATGATGATATGTATTACTACTGGTACATACGTTGTGATGTAGCACTGTCTACAACTATTACAAATATGATGATATGTATTACTACTGGTACATACGTTGTGATGTAGCACTGTCTACAACTATTACAAATATGATGATATGTATTACTACTGGTACATACGTTGTGATGTAGCACTGTCTACAACTATTACAAATATGATGATATGTATTACTACTGGTACATATGTAGTGATGTAGCACTGTCTACAACTATTACAAATATGATGATATGTATTACTACTGGTACATACGTTGTGATGTAGCACTGTCTACAACTATTACAAATATGATGATATGTATTACTACTGGTACATACGTTGTGATGTAGCACTGTCTACAACTATTACAAATATGATGATATGTATTACTACTGGTACATACGTTGTGATGTAGCACTGTCTACAACTATTACAAATATGATGATATGTATTACTACTGGTACATACGTTGTGATGTAGCACTGTCTACAACTATTACAAATATGATGATATGTATTACTACTGGTACATACGTTGTGATGTAGCACTGTCTACAACTATTACAAATATGATGATATGTATTACTACTGGTACATACGTTGTGATGTAGCACTGTCTACAACTATTACAAATATGATGATATGTATTACTACTGGTACATACGTTGTGATGTAGCACTGTCTACAACTATTACAAATATGATGATATGTATTACTACTGGTACATATGTTGTGATGTAGCACTGTCTACAACTATTACAAATATGATGATATGTATTACTACTGGTACATACGTTGTGATGTAGCACTGTCTACAACTATTACAAATATGATGATATGTATTACTACTGGTACATACGTTGTGATGTAGCACTGTCTACAACTATTACAAATATGATGATATGTATTACTACTGGTACATACGTTGTGATGTAGCACTGTCTACAACTATTACAAATATGATGATATGTATTACTACTGGTACATACGTTGTGATGTAGCACTGTCTACAACTATTACAAATATGATGATATGTATTACTACTGGTACATACGTTGTGATGTAGCACTGTCTACAACTATTACAAATATGATGATATGTATTACTACTGGTACATATGTTGTGATGTAGCACTGTCTACAACTATTACAAATATGATGATATGTATTACTACTGGTACATACGTTGTGATGTAGCACTGTCTACAACTATTACAAATATGATGATATGTATTACTACTGGTACATACGTTGTGATGTAGCACTGTCTACAACTATTACAAATATGATGATATGTATTACTACTGGTACATACGTTGTGATGTAGCACTGTCTACAACTATTACAAATATGATGATATGTATTACTACTGGTACATACGTTGTGATGTAGCACTGTCTACAACTATTACAAATATGATGATATGTATTACTACTGGTACATACGTTGTGATGTAGCACTGTCTACAACTATTACAAATATGATGATATGTATTACTACTGGTACATACGTTGTGATGTAGCACTGTCTACAACTATTACAAATATGATGATATGTATTACTACTGGTACATACGTTGTGATGTAGCACTGTCTACAACTATTACAAATATGATGATATGTATTACTACTGGTACATACGTTGTGATGTAGCACTGTCTACAACTATTACAAATATGATGATATGTATTACTACTGGTACATACGTTGTGATGTAGCACTGTCTACAACTATTACAAATATGATGATATGTATTACTACTGGTACATACGTTGTGATGTAGCACTGTCTACAACTATTACAAATATGATGATATGTATTACTACTGGTACATACGTTGTGATGTAGCACTGTCTACAACTATTACAAATATGATGATATGTATTACTACTGGTACATACGTTGTGATGTAGCACTGTCTACAACTATTACAAATATGATGATATGTATTACTACTGGTACATACGTTGTGATGTAGCACTGTCTACAACTATTACAAATATGATGATATGTATTACTACTGGTACATACGTTGTGATGTAGCACTGTCTACAACTATTACAAATATGATGATATGTATTACTACTGGTACATACGTTGTGATGTAGCACTGTCTACAACTATTACAAATATGATGATATGTATTACTACTGGTACATACGTTGTGATGTAGCACTGTCTACAACTATTACAAATATGATGATATGTATTACTACTGGTACATACGTTGTGATGTAGCACTGTCTACAACTATTACAAATATGATGATATGTATTACTACTGGTACATACGTTGTGATGTAGCACTGTCTACAACTATTACAAATATGATGATATGTATTACTACTGGTACATACGTTGTGATGTAGCACTGTCTACAACTATTACAAATATGATGATATGTATTACTACTGGTACATACGTTGTGATGTAGCACTGTCTACAACTATTACAAATATGATGATATGTATTACTACTGGTACATACGTTGTGATGTAGCACTGTCTACAACTATTACAAATATGATGATATGTATTACTACTGGTACATACGTTGTGATGTAGCACTGTCTACAACTATTACAAATATGATGATATGTATTACTACTGGTACATATGTTGTGATGTAGCACTGTCTACAACTATTACAAATATGATGATATGTATTACTACTGGTACATACGTTGTGATGTAGCACTGTCTACAACTATTACAAATATGATGATATGTATTACTACTGGTACATACGTTGTGATGTAGCACTGTCTACAACTATTACAAATATGATGATATGTATTACTACTGGTACATACGTTGTGATGTAGCACTGTCTACAACTATTACAAATATGATGATATGTATTACTACTGGTACATACAAATATGATGATATGTATTACTGTCTACAACTATTATTACAAATATGATGATATGTATTACTACTGGTACATACGTTGTGATGTAGCACTGTCTACAACTATTATGTATGATGATATGTATTACTACTGGTACATGTCACTGTCTACAACTATTACAAATATGATGATATGTATTACTACTGGTACATACGTTGTGATGTAGCACTGTCTACAACTATTACAAATATGATGATATGTATTACTACTGGTACATACGTTGTGATGTAGCACTGTCTACAACTATTACAAATATGATGATATGTATTACTACTGGTACATATGTAGTGATGTAGCACTGTCTACAACTATTACAAATATGATGATATGTATTACTACTGGTACATACGTTGTGATGTAGCACTGTCTACAACTATTACAAATATGATGATATGTATTACTACTGGTACATACGTTGTGATGTAGCACTGTCTACAACTATTACAAATATGATGATATGTATTACTACTGGTACATACGTTGTGATGTAGCACTGTCTACAACTATTACAAATATGATGATATGTATTACTACTGGTACATACGTTGTGATGTAGCACTGTCTACAACTATTACAAATATGATGATATGTATTACTACTGGTACATACGTTGTGATGTAGCACTGTCTACAACTATTACAAATATGATGATATGTATTACTACTGGTACATACGTTGTGATGTAGCACTGTCTACAACTATTACAAATATGATGATATGTATTACTACTGGTACATACGTTGTGATGTAGCACTGTCTACAACTATTACAAATATGATGATATGTATTACTACTGGTACATACGTTGTGATGTAGCACTCTACAACTATTACAAATATGTCTACAACTATTACAAATATGATGATATGTATTACTACTGGTACATACGTTGTGATGTAGCACTGTCTACAACTATTACAAATATGATGATATGTATTACTACTGGTACATACGTTGTGATGTAGCACTGTCTACAACTATTACAAATATGATGATATGTATTACTACTGGTACATACGTTGTGATGTAGCACTGTCTACAACTATTACAAATATGATGATATGTATTACTACTGGTACATACAACTATTACAAATATGTGATATGTGATGTAGCACTGTCTACAACTATTACAAATATGATGATATGTATTACTACTGGTACATACGTTGTGATGTAGCACTGTCTACAACTATTACAAATATGATGATATGTATTACTACTGGTACATACGTTGTGATGTAGCACTGTCTACAACTATTACAAATATGATGATATGTATTACTACTGGTACATACGTTGTGATGTAGCACTGTCTACAACTATTACAAATATGATGATATGTATTACTACTGGTACATACGTTGTGATGTAGCACTGTCTACAACTATTACAAATATGATGATATGTATTACTACTGGTATGTATACTACTGTTGTGATGTAGCACTGTCTACAACTATTACAAATATGATGATATGTATTACTACTGGTACATATTACAAATTGTGATGTAGCACTGTCTACAACTATTACAAATATGATGATATGTATTACTACTGGTACATACGTTGTGATGTAGCACTGTCTACAACTATTACAAATATGATGATATGTATTACTACTGGTACATACGTTGTGATGTAGCACTGTCTACAACTATTACAAATATGATGATATGTATTACTACTGGTACATACGTTGTGATGTAGCACTGTCTACAACTATTACAAATATGATGATATGTATTACTACTGGTACATACGTTGTGATGTAGCACTGTCTACAACTATTACAAATATGATGATATGTATTACTACTGGTACATACGTTGTGATGTAGCACTGTCTACAACTATTACAAATATGATGATATGTATTACTACTGGTACATACGTTGTGATGTAGCACTGTCTACAACTATTACAAATATGATGATATGTATTACTACTGGTACATACGTTGTGATGTAGCACTGTCTACAACTATTACAAATATGATGATATGTATTACTACTGGTACATACGTTGTGATGTAGCACTGTCTACAACTATTACAAATATGATGATATGTATTACTACTGGTACATACGTTGTGATGTAGCACTGTCTACAACTATTACAAATATGATGATATGTATTACTACTGGTACATACGTTGTGATGTAGCACTGTCTACAACTATTACAAATATGATGATATGTATTACTACTGGTACATACGTTGTGATGTAGCACTGTCTACAACTATTACAAATATGATGATATGTATTACTACTGGTACATACGTTGTGATGTAGCACTGTCTACAACTATTACAAATATGATGATATGTATTACTACTGGTACATACGTTGTGATGTAGCACTGTCTACAACTATTACAAATATGATGATATGTATTACTACAACTATTACAAATATGATGATATGTATTACTACTGGTACATACGTTGTGATGTAGCACTGTCTACAACTATTACAAATATGATGATATGTATTACTACTGGTACATACGTTGTGATGTAGCACTGTCTACAACTATTACAAATATGATGATATGTATTACTACTGGTACATACGTTGTGATGTAGCACTGTCTACAACTATTACAAATATGATGATATGTATTACTACTGGTACATACGTTGTGATGTAGCACTGTCTACAACTATTACAAATATGATGATATGTATTACTACTGGTACATACGTTGTGATGTAGCACTGTCTACAACTATTACAAATATGATGATATGTATTACTACTGGTACATACGTTGTGATGTAGCACTGTCTACAACTATTACAAATATGATGATATGTATTACTACTGGTACATACGTTGTGATGTAGCACTGTCTACAACTATTACAAATATGATGATATGTATTACTACTGGTACATACGTTGTGATGTAGCACTGTCTACAACTATTACAAATATGATGATATGTATTACTACTGGTACATACACTGTCTGTGATGTAGCACTGTCTGTCTACAACTATTACAAATATGATGATATGTATTACTACTGGTACATACGTTGTGATGTAGCACTGTCTACAACTATTACAAATATGATGATATGTATTACTACTGGTACATACGTTGTGATGTAGCACTGTCTACAACTATTACAAATATGATGATATGTATTACTACTGGTACATACGTTGTGATGTAGCACTGTCTACAACTATTACAAATATGATGATATGTATTACTACTGGTACATACGTTGTGATGTAGCACTGTCTACAACTATTACAAATATGATGATATGTATTACTACTGGTACATACGTTGTGATGTAGCACTGTCTACAACTATTACAAATATGATGATATGTATTACTACTGGTACATACGTTGTGATGTAGCACTGTCTACAACTATTACAAATATGATGATATGTATTACTACTGGTACATACGTTGTGATGTAGCACTGTCTACAACTATTACAAATATGATGATATGTATTACTACTGGTACATACGTTGTGATGTGTCTACAACTATTACAAATATGATGTAGCACTGTCTACAACTATTACAAATATGATGATATGTATTACTACTGGTACATACGTTGTGATGTAGCACTGTCTATGATGATATGCACTGTCTACAATGTAGCACTGTCTACAACTTACAAATATGATGATATGTATTACTACTGGTACATACGTTGTGATGTAGCACTGTCTACAACTATTACAAATATGATGATATGTATTACTACTGGTACATACGTTGTGATGTAGCACTGTCTACAACTATTACAAATATGATGATATGTATTACTACTGGTACATACGTTGTGATGTAGCACTGTCTACAACTATTACAAATATGATGATATGTATTACTACTGGTACATACGTTGTGATGTAGCACTGTCTACAACTATTACAAATATGATGATATGTATTACTACTGGTACATACGTTGTGATGTAGCACTGTCTACAACTATTACAAATATGATGATATGTATTACTACTGGTACATACGTTGTGATGTAGCACTGTCTACAACTATTACAAATATGATGATATGTATTACTACTGGTACATACGTTGTGATGTAGCACTGTCTACAACTATTACAAATATGATGATATGTATTACTACTGGTACATACGTTGTGATGTAGCACTGTCTACAACTATTACAAATATGATGATATGTATTACTACTGGTACATACGTTGTGATGTAGCACTGTCTACAACTATTACAAATATGATGATATGTATTACTACTGGTACATATGTAGCACTGTCTACAACTATTACAAATATGTGATATGTGATGTAGCACTGTCTACAACTATTACAAATATGATGATATGTATTACTACTGGTACATACGTTGTGATGTAGCACTGTCTACAACTATTACAAATATGATGATATGTATTACTACTGGTACATACGTTGTGATGTAGCACTGTCTACAACTATTACAAATATGATGATATGTATTACTACTGGTACATACGTTGTGATGTAGCACTGTCTACAACTATTACAAATATGATGATATGTATTACTACTGGTACATACGTTGTGATGTAGCACTGTCTACAACTATTACAAATATGATGATATGTATTACTACTGGTACATACGTTGTGATGTAGCACTGTCTACAACTATTACAAATATGATGATATGTATTACTACTGGTACATACGTTGTGATGTAGCACTGTCTACAACTATTACAAATATGATGATATGTATTACTACTGGTACATACGTTGTGATGTAGCACTGTCTACAACTATTACAAATATGATGATATGTATTACTACTGGTACATACGTTGTGATGTAGCACTGTCTACAACTATTACAAATATGATGATATGTATTACTACTGGTACATACGTTGTGATGTAGCACTGTCTACAACTATTACAAATATGATGATATGTATTACTACTGGTACATACGTTGTGATGTAGCACTGTCTACAACTATTACAAATATGATGATATGTATTACTACTGGTACATACGTTGTGATGTAGCACTGTCTACAACTATTACAAATATGATGATATGTATTACTACTGGTACATACGTTGTGATGTAGCACTGTCTACAACTATTACAAATATGATGATATGTATTACTACTGGTACATACGTGTGATGTAGCACTGTCTACAACTATTACAAATATGATGATATGTATTACTACTGGTACATACGTTGTGATGTAGCACTGTCTACAACTATTACAAATATGATGATATGTATTACTACTGGTACATACGTTGTGATGTAGCACTGTCTACAACTATTACAAATATGATGATATGTATTACTACTGGTACATACGTTGTGATGTAGCACTGTCTACAACTATTACAAATATGATGATATGTATTACTACTGGTACATACGTTGTGATGTAGCACTGTCTACAACTATTACAAATATGATGATATGTATTACTACTGGTACATACGTTGTGATGTAGCACTGTCTACAACTATTACAAATATGATGATATGTATTACTACTGGTACATACGTTGTGATGTAGCACTGTCTACAACTATTACAAATATGATGATATGTATTACTACTGGTACATACGGTTGTGATGTAGCACTGTCTACAACTATTACAAATATGATGATATGTATTACTACTGGTACATACGTTGTGATGTAGCACTGTCTACAACTATTACAAATATGATGATATGTATTACTACTGGTACATACGTTGTGATGTAGCACTGTCTACAACTATTACAAATATGATGATATGTATTACTACTGGTACATACGTTGTGATGTAGCACTGTCTACAACTATTACAAATATGATGATATGTATTACTACTGGTACATACGGTGTGATGTAGCACTGTCTACAACTATTACAAATATGATGATATGTATTACTACTGGTACATACGTTGTGATGTAGCACTGTCTACAACTATTACAAATATGATGATATGTATTACTACTGGTACATACGGTGTGATGTAGCACTGTCTACAACTATTACAAATATGATGATATGTATTACTACTGGTACATACGTTGTGATGTAGCACTGTCTACAACTATTACAAATATGATGATATGTATTACTACTGGTACATACGGTGTGATGTAGCACTGTCTACAACTATTACAAATATGATGATATGTATTACTACTGGTACATACGTTGTGATGTAGCACTGTCTACAACTATTACAAATATGATGATATGTATTACTACTGGTACATACGTTGTGATGTAGCACTGTCTACAACTATTACAAATATGATTATATGTATTACTACTGGTACATACGTTGTGATGTAGCACTGTCTACAACTATTACAAATATGATATGTATTACTACTGGTACATACGTTGTGATGTAGCACTGTCTACAACTATTACAAATATGATGATATGTATTACTACTGGTACATACGGTGTGATGTAGCACTGTCTACAACTATTACAAATATGATGATATGTATTACTACTGGTACATACGTTGTGATGTAGCACTGTCTACAACTATTACAAATATCATGATATGTATTACTACTGGTACATACGGTGTGATGTAGCACTGTCTACAACTATTACAAATATGATGATATGTATTACTACTGGTACATACGTTGTGATGTAGCACTGTCTACAACTATTACAAATATGATGATATGTATTACTACTGGTACATACGGTGTGATGTAGCACTGTCTACAACTATTACAAATATGATGATATGTATTACTACTGGTACAATCGGTGTGATGTAGCACTGTCTACAACTATTACAAATATGATGATATGTATTACTACTGGTACATACGGTGTGATGTAGCACTGTCTACAACTATTACAAATATGATGATATGTATTACTACTGGTACATACGGTGTGATGTAGCACTGTCTACAACTATTACAAATATGATGATATGTATTACTACTGGTACATATATAGTGATATCTCACGGATTACAACAATCACCAATTTGATGACATGTAAATATTACTACTGGTACATATATAGTGATATCTCACGGATTACAACAATCACCAATTTGATGACATGTAAATATTACTGCTGGTACATGCGTAGTGATATATCACGGATAACAACTATCATAAACTTGATGATATGCAAGTATTACTAGTGGTACATATGTAGTGATGTGACACAGATTACAAGTATTACAAACATGATGATATGTAAGTATTACTACTTATGACTACTGCTACATACGTAGTGGTGTAACACGGATAACAACCGTTACACACATGATGATATGTAAGTATTACTCTTGTTACATATGTAGTGACAGAACACGGATGACAACCGTTACACACATGATCATATGCAAGTATTACTACTGGTATATATGTAATGATACAACA
Source organism: Tachypleus tridentatus (assembly GCF_004210375.1). Taxonomy (NCBI): domain Eukaryota; kingdom Metazoa; phylum Arthropoda; class Merostomata; order Xiphosura; family Limulidae; genus Tachypleus; species Tachypleus tridentatus. The sequence continues at coordinate 185,460,558 of NC_134825.1, read as the reverse complement.
CGGATGACAACTGTTACACACATGATGATATGTAACTATTACTACTGGTACATATGTAGTGATACAACACGGATGACAACCGTTACACACATGATGATCTGTAACTATTACTACTGGTACAATAAACTACAAAACTTTACATTGCTGTATACATATTTTCCCGACATCAACAAAGCAATAACCAATATTTGGAAAAAAGAAACTTGTAACAAAACACAACATCCAGTAAACACCAAATTTATTGAAAGGCCAGCTTACAAAACTATGTAAAAACTACGCAGACAAGTACAACACCAAAATTATTTATAAAATACAATGTGATAACTGCCACGACTTCTATATTGGAAAAACAAGCAGCAAAATGGAAAATAGATTCAAAGAACACACACAAACAAAAACACTTTCACACGTTTTTAAACACTGCAAATCAAATAAACACAACTTAATCATAGAAAACACCTGGATACTAATTAGAGAAACAAATATAAATAAACGCAAAATCAAAGAAGCCCTTCTTAAACAACAACTAAAACAAAAATTAAACCAATATAAAGGAACACCTTTATACCTATACAATTTAATAATTTAATATCCACCTGCAACGTCCCCTACAATTCCGTACCTGTTTATATTCTCGTCCCTGAGACATGTGTCCGGCAACGGTCAATTGCCAACTCTCTCTTTCTTAAATTGAAGATGACCTAAGGAGGTCGAAACGTTGTTCTCTGCTTTATTAGTGAAAGTTTTAATCGCCATGTGAGCTGCTCTGAGATACATCACAAAGTATGTTTTTCCTCTGATGTTACTAGAGGGCGACAAATTTTTTCCAATGTTTAAACTTGAACATTGTCTTCAAAAACGCATCGTTAAAAGGTGAAAAATTGTTGTTTACATAAACACTGACAAGCAATGTTATGTTTTTGAGTTATGATAACAGGACAACTAATATATTTAGTATACTAGTTCTAGTTTTTTCTAATGTTATCTGACATGGTTAAAAATATATGTAATCTGACAACCTGGAGAAATTCATAAGATTACTCACAATTTGAGAGTATGCATATGAAGCAACGAACTCACACTACAACCATGTAACCTAATATAAGCCACTGTGTGTCAGTCATATCACCCTTGATTTCTCGAAATAGGAGGAATCATAAAAGCCGAATGTATCTAACCAGATAGACTAGTTAGATTACAGTCTACATATTACGAATTTAGTTACATGGATACAAGTGTAGCGAATGTTGGTATACTAAGTATAAAGACTTAGTACGGGATCAAATTATTTTTGAATTAAGTGATTTTCTGTTATATCACAAACGATTTTAATAAAAATATCTTTAGTGAGAGATACTGTAAATTAAAAAATAAAGAAATATCTTTCTAGTTTTGATGTTACATGTTTTAATTATATACTTTCAATTCAAAAATATTAGCTTATACTTTGTTGCTAAGCAAAATGACATAAAAGCCATTGTTTGAACATAGTGTTACCAAAACACACTGGCTTTTATATACATTTATTAAAAGTTATTAATCTTAACCGGTTTTCACCAATAATTATTTTAGGAACATCGTACTAATTAATTTCATGAATAATCTTAATGTTGATTGGCTCACAAAGGAATATATTAATGTTTGGTTGTCTCGACTACATTTTTCTGTCTCTTTGTTGGTCAATCTTGATTTCGCAAACTTTATTTCAGTTAACTATGAAGTGTGAGTGAGGTTAGGGTATACTGTAGGGTCTGGGTGGTAGAACTTGCCCCGTCAGTATTGACGGGCTATATAAGCTAATGCTGAACAATTCTGTCACTCAGTCAAGAATAGCTTTTATTTGTATAAATATTAATTGTTTGGTAGACAATGTCAGTAAGAATTATTTACATGTTTTACAGTGAAACTACTAATTTAAAATAAACTTGGATTGTTTTTGTTTTAAATTGAGCACAAAACTACAGAATGGGCTATCTGTATTCTGCTCACCACGGGTATCGAAACCTAGTTTAGTAGTGTGAGTCCGCAGACATGCTGCAGTGCCTCTAGGGGCGGTTACTTTGAATCTGATTGATTGCTACACGTGTAATAATGTGAAAACTTTGCTTTTGAATACAATTACTTATATAAAAATTCACTGATGTATCTTTTGTACTGACAAACTTACCAATAAAATAAGTTTCGAATAATACGTTACTCTAAAACTATCAGAAGTAATAAATAATTGTTTTATATTTCTACAAATATGTATTTAGACTAACTTTCTGAGTTACCTGAACATCCTTCATAGCATTTAGCGTAATGCTATTTTATAAGTTATTTTCTTTACCGTGTTTCCCTCGGTGGGCTCAGCAGATAGCCTGATGTGGCTGCTATGCTCTTAGAAAAACACATTTCTTTACCATTGACCACTTCTAACGTCTTTCACACTGTATTATTTAATAATTGTTTTATTTACTATTAGTACTACAAGATATGTCCTTTGTTGTGTTATTTAGTCATTTATGTGTTATTTACCGTTCGTCAGTTCTACAAGATATATCCTTTGTTGTGTTATTTATTTATATTTGTTTTATTTACTGTTCGTTAGTTCTACAAGATATGTCCTTTGTTGTGTTATTTAGTTATTTGTATGTGTTATTTACTGTTCGTCAGTTCTACAAGATACGTCCTTTGTTGTGTTATTTACCGTTCGTCAGTTCTACAAGATATGTCCTTTGTTGTGTTATTTAGTCATTTATGTGTTATTTGCCGTTCGTCAGTTCTACAAGATATATCCTTTGTTGTGTTATTTATTTATATTTGTTTTATTTACTGTTCGTTAGTTCTACAAGATATGTCCTTTGTTGTGTTATTTAGTTATTTGTATGTGTTATTTACTGTTCGTCAGTTCTACAAGATACGTCCTTTGTTGTTATTTAGTCATTTATGTGTTATTTACCGTTCGTCAGTTCTACAAGATATGTCCTTTGTTGTGTTATTTACCGTTCGTCAGTTCTACAAGATATATCCTTTGTTGTGTTATTTATTTATATTTGTTTTATTTACTGTTCGTTAGTTCTACAAGATATGTCCTTTGTTGTGTTATTTAGTTATTTGTATGTGTTATTTACTGTTCGTCAGTTCTACAATATATATCCTTTGTTGTGTTCTTTCTTTATATTTGTTTTATTTACTGTTTGTCAGTTCTACAAGATATATCCTTTGTTGTGTTATTTATTTATATTTGTTTTATTTACCGTTCGTCAGTTCTACAAGATATATCCTTTGTTGTGTTATTTATTTATGTTTTATTTACTGTTCGTTAGTTCTACAAGATATATTTTTGTTGTGTTCTTTCTTTATATTTGTTTTATTTACTGTTTGTCAGTTCTACAAGATATATCCTTTGTTGTGTTATTTAGTTATTTGTATGTGTTATTTACTGTTCGTCGGTTCTACAAGATACGTCCTTTGTTGTGTTATTTAGTCATTTATGTGTTATTTACCGTTCGTCAGTTCTACAAGATATGTCCTTTGTTGTGTTATTTATATTTGTTTTATTTACTCTTAATGGTTACATAATGGTTAATATAATGGTTACATTATTTTGTAAGATACAGTTTTTTGTTCTGTTACTTCATAAAGTTATATATTTTTTTCATTGATATCTGGTTATATATGTTTTTGTCACGTTGTTCTATGCACAATAAGACGGCCCCTTTAGGTAAAACTACCATCCTAGTTATCATGGATGTAATGTACTTCTAACTGGAGCGAATAATGTGTTACTATTTTTCATGTACATAAGACGTGGATAAACGGGCACGAATATGAGTGGTGATAGAGATCCTTATTTCACTTTCGAACGACTTTGATTCACTTTGAATTCTCTGTGGGTAGAAACTGGATATTTCAGGGAATTGTATTTCGATGACTCCAAATAACAGAGAAATTACAGGCAACCGAATATATGGTAAAATAAACAGAGTTAGTGGTTTCATGTAACGTGTTTCAGAGTGAGTTGTTTGGAGTAAGACGGCCTGGCTGGATTGTACCATTGTCCTGTGTAATAAGCAACTTATGTCTGTTTCGAGATCTTCCTAGAAGGTTATTTATATACAATATCTGAATAGAGCGTGTATGTTGAAAATAACATTTATCATGAGTTAGGTTGGGATATTTTCAAACCATCTTAGAGTCCGTTTTATTTAACCTTATTGGTAAAACGGCCCTCTAGCAAGAAATACATTTTTTCGATATCTTAAGATTGTATACCCAATATTTGTTTTAGTTACATATGACACCATCTTTATTTTTGTAAATCACATTGTGAGACTTGGTGGCCATTTTACCCCAGTTTCATCTATTCAATATAACAGACGTCATACGGTACGAGGCTGATGTCCGGAATACTTTCTTAATGGCTGATGGTAAATAGATCTTTGAAACGAAGTATAAAGTTTTTCACTATACAAGTCGATCTGTATTTCACTCAATCAAAATTAAAATATATGTCAGTCGTGGCAACACTTAACAGATGGGTGTCATACGTTTCAGAATATTCTACTTCAATTCGTTTGTTTGTTTGTTTTTTGAATTTCGCGCATAGCTACTCGAGGGCTATCTGCGTTAGACGCCCCTAATTTACCAGTGTAAGACTAGAGGGAAGGCAGCTATTCATCACCACCCACCGCCAACTCTTGGGCTACTCTTTTACCAACGAATAGTAGGATTGACCGTCACATTATAAAGCCCTCACGGCTGAAAAGGCGAGCATGTTTGGTGTGACGGGGATTCGAACCCGCGACCATGAGATAACGAGTCGAACCCACCTGACCACTGTTGGCTTTTTTCTCTTTCAATATTGTCCTTTCGTAGATACGTCTGTTTAGTATAAATAACAATAAATATTCTAACGACATGCCTTCACTGAACGTTCCGAAATACTTTGTGAATTTCATTTATTTCTTCTTGTTTCTCTCTAAATTTAATCGAATATACAGAGAAAGTTCTAGAAACGATATTTTGTGCCAAAACAGTAGGCTTTATTTCTAACTACAGAGGACTTACAAAAACCAGTGTAAACAGAGCAGGACCTATTGAGACAAACTGGAAGCTAGATTATTCAGCGAAGATTCACGTGCTTAATAAAAACAAACGTCACGACTACGAGATGGTCAACATTTACATGTAACTTCTAACACGTTGAATTCTAAAAACAAAACAAATTACTGATAAACTCTTTATGTTACATTCCGTTTTCACTCCAACTAATCCATATTTCAAAGTAAGAAATGAATGAAATGCTCATAATTTGTTATAAATCTGAAATTTTCAAATTCCTCCACAATTGGAATTCACAAAAGAGAAAAAGATGTTCTTAAAGCAGTTCCATTTTGTTCACCACAAGCTATACAAACACCGCCATATTACTAGAACATATACAAGTTCTGTTGGGTAATAAATATATTATTTCCACAAAGATACTACGACACATTGTTTCAAGTCCTTACAACAAGTATGTCGTATTAAGATACTTCATATATCGTTATGAACCACATTATTATAATAATTATAGCGGTTATCTTTTAAACAACTAGTCATGGCTACAAAATACAAACGCCCTGGCGTTAAATGTATAAAACAATTATATAATTCCACACTATACAGGCTACAAGAGGATTAGATGTGCCTTTGAAGTGGACGTCAAAACTCAGCGACATCTATAATTACGACATGTACTTCAGCTTTACATTATCTGCACCAACACCAAAACGCGGTAAATGAAGCGACCCTGGTGTGGGAAAAAAAAAGTTTTACCTTTATCATCAAAACTTTGATATTAAAATTAGTCACTACGGTTGTTTGTTTTACAGATGTTCTATTTTATTGTATTTAGAGCACGGTACCACAAGAAACTGGAAAAACGTTTCTCTCTCTTACCATGTCCGATAATAAAGTCCGACTTAGAAAAATATCTCAAAAATCGGTTTTATTAGCGATAAAAAAGCGAAGTTTAAGACGAGGAAAAAGCTGGAAAAATCCAGTGAGAGAAGAAAGTATGGATTCAGATAAGGCAAATCACTGAGATAATTCTTCACCGTAAAACCATGACAATATCGACTTCTACTATCGTGCAAAACCCTTCACACAGTAATTAAAGTTTATTTACTAGCTACTATCTCAATCTGAACAGTTGCACTAGGAAGGTTTTGTTATTATTTGAACTATAAAAAAGTAAATCTTGAACAGGACTATAATTTTATATTTCATTACAACGAACCACAGAAACTCGTATTTTGTGATAATTACAAAACTTAAATATTAGGTTCCTATTCCTGTACACTTTACTCATTTTTTACTTTGTTAAATTTTATTTTCCATACTTAAGTCAGTTTAACTTTATTTTCTATACTTAAGTTTATTTTATTTTCGTACTTTCAATCAGTTAAATATTATTTTAAGTCAGTCAGATAATTATATTTTCTATACTTCAAACAGTTAAATATTATTTTTTTATACATCAATCAGTTAAATTTTATTTTCTATACTTCAATCAGTTTAATTTTATTTTCTATACTTAAGTTTATTTTATTTTCGTACTTTCAGTCAGTTAAATATTATCCATATGTCAGTCAGGTAATTATATTTTCTATGCTTCAAACAGTTTAATTTCACTTTCTATACTTCAATTAGTTAAATTTTAGTTTGCATACTTCGCTCAGTTTAATTGTATTTTCTATACATCAATTAGTTTTATTTTATTTTATATACTTCAATTAATTTTATTTTCTATATTTCAATCAGTTTAATTTCATCTTCTATACTTTAATCAGTTACAATTTATTTTCTATACTTCAGTCAGTTTAATTTTATTTTGTATACTTCAATCAGTTTAATTTTATTCTCTATACATGAATCAGGTTTATTTTATTTTCTATATTTCAATCTGTTAAATTTTATTTCCAATACTTCAATCAGTTAAATTTTATTTTCAATACTTCAATCAGTTTAATTTTATTCTCTATACATGAATGAGTTTTATTTTATTTTCTATACCTCAATCAGTTAAATATTATTTTCCATATCAGTTAGTTAAATTTTATTTTCTATACCTCAATCAGTTTTAGTTTATATTTATACTTTCAATCAGTTACATATTATTTTCCATACGTCAGTCAAATTTTATTTTCTATACTTCAATCAATTTAATCTTCTATGCTTAAGCTAATTTTATTTTATTTTCATACTTTCAATCAGTTAAATATTAGTTTCCATAAGTGAGTCAGGTAATTTTATTTTCTATACTTCAATCTGTTAAATTTTATTTTGTATACTTCGATCAGTTAAATTTTATTTTCTATACTAAAATCGGTTAAATATTATTATTTTCCATATCAGTTAGTTAAATTTTATTTTCTATACTTCAATCAGTTTAATTTTATCTTCTATACTTAAGTTAGTTTTATTTTATTTTCTTACTTTGAATCAGTTAAATATTATTTTCCATAAGTGAGTCAGGTAATTTTATTTCTACACTATAACCTGTTAAATTTTATTTTCAATACTTTAGTCAGTTTAATTTTATCTTCTATACTTAAGTTAGTTTTATTTTATTTCATACTTTGAATCAGTTAAATATTATTTTCCATAAGTCAGTCTGTTCAATTTTATTTTCTATACTTCAATCAGTTAAATTTTATTTTCTACACTTCAATCAGTTTAATTTTATCTTCTATACTTAAGATTATTTTATTTTATTTTCGTACTTTCAATCAGTTAAATATTATTTTCCGTAAGTCAGTCAGGTAATTTTATTTTCTATACTTCAATCTGTTAAATTTTATTTTCTATACTTCAATCAGTTAAATTTTATTTTCTACACTTCAATCAGTTTAATTTTATCTTCTATACTTAAGATTATTTTATTTTATTTTCGTACTTTCAATCAGTTAAATATTATTTTCCATAAGTCAGTCAGGTAATTTTATTTTCTATACTTCAATCTGTTAAATTTTATTTTCAATACTTCAATCAGTTTCACATTTAATATTGTATACTTTAATCAGTTTCAACTTTAATATTGTAGACTTCACTAACACTTTTGATAAAATGTATTTTGTATATTGTGCTCAGTCACAGATTTTGAAAATTATTTTTCTTTACAATAATTTTTAATATAACTAATAATAGTAGTTTCTTGTAACTAGAACTACTTTTATTTAATTTACTGTATGTTTTCTTTCTTTAGACAGCCCAGAGATCATTTCTAGTTATTGTTTCTCATTAGGATTTAATGACATTTTTCTATATTTTATTGACAATATTAGAAAGTAAATTTTAACGAAATTATTTTAGACAATTGACTAACTTATGAAATTAGTTACATAATAAATCAAAGGTTTCCTTACGGGGTTTAGAGTCTGATGATCGGATATCCCCATCCCGAGAAAAGCATGTTTTACTATTATAATATTACGTTTTTTTAATGTCTCCTGCGCATTTTAATAGGTTCCCTTTTATAATGCATAATTAAATTAATCAAAGACTATTTTAAATTGTTAGCAACACGTGACACCTTTCTCATTCTAATTGACAAAGGCAATTGTTTTTGTGTATCGATTTCTGTTTCTAAGATAACGTAAAGACTAGGGCTATCAAACTGCTTGATCACTGTTTTCGTAAGGCACTGTGCACTTGATTCGATTTGGCACAACAGTTCTGGTGACAAAAAATCCACTTACAGCTATAGCTGTAAGTTTAACATTTCAATATCATTTGTCGTTCCACTGCTGATGTTTGTGCAGTAAATAAAGGATGGTAAACTTACTTCCCTACAAAATCGTACCGTCATTGCTACTAGGTAAGCAAGTTTCACTCAGTAAAGCGATGACTGATTTCGGAGTCATTTTCCCCAATAAACTTATAAGATTTGAAATTTGAACTGTAACTTAGGAACACGGAAACGGATCAGTAATATTTAAAAGTACAAAACCACTAGCTGAAAATTCAACAGCAGTGGTTGTCACCATATGATAGGTCAATATTTGCTGACTTTACAGTTTTATAAGGTAACAAGTGCATAACGCATGCGCGGCTTGTTCGGAAACGATGCAGTCACTTCGTGTTTTAAAATTGTTTTAACAGGACATCAAAGTGGGAAATCAAAAGAGTGGGTTAAACCAGATTTTAACAATACAATATTTCTGACTTGGATACGTTTTAGTTTTAATGTTTTATATCTATCAGGGATTAGGGATAGCCTCCAAATGGTCCTATTTTAAACTGCCATGTTTATAAAGGGGGAGAAAAGAATGAATAGTTGATAATATGAAACACTGACACAAATAATTTAGATATATTTCAGAATTATACTATATTTTACAGTTCCAAAAACCTCTCTAGACATTCTGTAAAATATTCAAGTTAGCTTTAACACTTCTCGCAAAACTTCTTGAAGTTGTTGTTTTTTCACACAACACCTTTCGCAAAGCTCACATGCATTAAAACAAAACAACAAAGACAGCCAGAAGTGTGACTGTGTGTGAACAATTATTTTAAATCTTTTCCATCAGATCTAAATCACCGGAACGGAAATCCAGCAAGTTCTCTCACTTCGAAGAACAAATTCAACATAAATTTTCAGTTCTTATTTTTATTAGATATCTGAACAAGGGGACACTATAGATCTTGTCCCAGTAGCTTGAACTGTCCACTGACCAGATGTCCACTGACCTCGCTTAAGAAGGCATCGTATCACGACGTCTATATTACAGGACACTATCGTACAATTGTAGACGGAAAAGGACTGTAACAGTCTTAGTGACGAAGCTCTTAATTTAATAAGCTCATCTTGTCTGAAGAAGGACAAGTAGTGTCACCATAGTCACGTGACTTCGGCAATAATCTGACGCACTATTGTCCACAAGTTCGTCGTTTTTAGCTCGTGTCTCATTTGGTGATTTATCTCTGTTTTCTGAAGAGAAGAAAACAAACAATAAGAAATAAACTTTAAATTTTGCTCTATACTTACTGTTGTCGTATCTAAGTTTCAACAGTAAAATAACTTACACAGCTATGCCCCTCTTGCAACAATCATTCAGTGTCTTCCCTCAAGACGAATTACTCACCGCTCAGGTCATAAGGTATATTATCCATTTCTATCAAGACTTCTTGAACATACGTGGTTTTAACATTATGATTCTAATAATCATTAGTTGTCATTGTTATTCAAGCAAGATGTGCAGAGTAGAAATATTACTGATGACTATAGATGTTACTAAATCAAATAACTAACAATGTCATCAAACCAAACTAACAATGGTATTAAATCAAATAACAATGGTATTAAACCAAATAACTAACAATGTTATCAAACCAAATAACTACCAGTTATCAAACCAAACTAACAATGTTATTAAACCAAATAACTAACAATGTTATCAAACCAAGTTAACAATGGTATAAATCAAATAACTAACAATGGTATTAAATCAAATAACTATCAACGTTATTAAACCAAATAACTAACAATGTTATCAAACCAAGTTAACAATGGTATTAAATCAAATAACTAACAATGTCATCAAACCAAACTAACAATGGTATTAAATCAAATAACTAACAATGTTATCAAACCAAACTAACAATGGTATTAAATGAAATAACTAACAATGTTATCAAACCAAACTAACAATAGTATAAATCAAATAACTAACAATGGTATTAAATCAAATAACTATCAACGTTATTAAACCAAATAACTAACAATGTTATCTAACCAAGTTAACAATGGTATTAAATCAAATAACTAACAATGTCATCAAACCAAACTAACAATGGTATTAAACCAAATAACTAACAATGTTATCAAACCAAACTAACAATGGTATTAAACCAAATAACTAACAATGTTATCAAACCAAACTAACAATGGTATTAAACGAAATAAATAACAATGTTATCAAACCAAATAACTAACAATGTTATTAAATCAAATAACTAACAATGTTATCAAACCAAACTAACAATGGTATTAAATCAAATAACTAACAACGTTATCAAACCAAACTAACAATGTTATTAAACCAAATAACTAACAATGTTATCAAACCAAACTAACAATGTTATTAAACCAAATAACTAACAATGTTATCAAACCAAGTTAACAATGGTATAAATCAAATAACTAACAATGGTATTAAATCAAATAACTATCAACGTTATTAAATCAAATAACTAACAATGTTATCAAACCAAACTAACAATGGTATTATATCAAATAACTAACAACGTTATCAAACCAAACTAACAATGTTATTAAACCAAATAACTAACAATGTTATCAAACCAAACTAACAATGGTATTAAATCAAATAACTAACAATGTTATCAAACCAAACTAACAATGTTATTAAACCAAATAACTAACAATGTTATTAAATCAAATAACTAACAATGGTATTAAATCAAATAACTAACAATGTTATCAAACCAAATTAACAATGGTATTAAATCAAATATCTAACAATGTTATCAAACCAAACTAATAATGGTATTAAATCAAATAACTAACAATGTTATCAAACCAAACTAACAATGGTATTAAATCAAATATCTAACAATGTTATCAAACCAAATAACTAACAATAGTATCAAACCAAACTAACAATGGTATTAAATCAAATAACTAACAATGTTATTAAACCAAACAAACAATGGTATTAAACCAAATAACTAACAATGTTATCAAACCAAACTAACAATGGTATTAAATCAAATAACTAACAATGTTATCAAACCAAACTAACAATGTTATTAAATCAAATAACTAACAATGGTATTAAACCAAATAACTAACAATGTTATCAAACCAAACTAACAATGGTATTAAATCAAATAACTAACAATGTTATCAAACCAAACTAACAATGGTATTAAATCAAATAACTAACAATGTTATCAAATCAAATAACTAACAAAGTTATTAAACCAAACTAACAATGTTATTAAACCAAATAACTAGCAATGTTATCAAGCCAAACTGACAATGGTATTAAACAAAATAACTCACAATGTTTTTAAACAAAATAACTCACAATGTTTTTAAACAAAATAACACACAATGTTATTAAACCAAATAACTAACAATGTTATTAAACCGAATAACTAATGATGTTAATGATCCAAGTAACTAAGAATGTTATTAAATCAAATAACTAAGAATGTTATTAAATCAAATCACTATCAATGATATTAAACCAAATATCTAATAATGTTAGTAAATCACTCAACCGGTAATGTTATGAAACCATGTGATGAGAAACGTGATTAAACTATACAATGGTAATCCTTACCGTTGTTGTTGTGGTTTCAGAGTGAACAACATTCACCTATGAGTGTATGACAACGTTGACTTGTGAATGTGTGATAAACAGTTACTAGCTAACAGTAAACATGACCCCGATCAAGTTATGACCTGCAGTTATTCAAACGTCTCACTATCAGCGTTAACACTTCCGTTTCAGGCGCACGCGCACACTTTACTGTGGTTTGCCTATAGCCAGCGTCAGAACGGTAATCAGTAATCTTACGTGTGCAGTTAATAGCTGACAATTAAGAATCTGTTTTTTAATAACAGCCATATTGCGTGACGGACAGATATCGCCGTCAGATACACATGTAAGCACATTACGCTTTGCGGCTACCGATTACGTCTTGCTAGCCTAGACCTGTGGTGCTGCTAATAAATGTAAGCGTATTTTTATCACGTAATCACTTTTGAACGTCCTGAGAATTTCAAAGTACAGCGAACATATCAGTTTTCACTTGCATACACTTATTTATTAGTCTATCGCCCAAACCGAACTTGTATGAAACAATAGCACGAAATAGCTAGTTTAATTAATTGGAAAACTAATTTTTTCTTCATTTGAGGATTATTAAGGTGATCTTTGAACACCTAAAAAAACACCTAGGTCAGGTGATAAATGATTAACAATGGTTCATAAGTTGTTTATTCGTTGTTAATATCTAGGTTATTGAAATATTACATCACGTGGTTTCTCCGGGTTAGGAGACTTAGATCAGTCCTACATCCGTATACTGAGAATGAAATATAATTCATATCAATGTAATAAATAAGTTAAAACATATACATGTATTAATGAAAGAAGCTGCGAAAATAATATTCATTTGGTCGGGAATACATTGCTATTCATTCATACATTGTAACATACATGGTTTATAGAATTACCTTATATCCGGAAGAGACGTACTTATTTGTCTTTCTTACTGTACATACTGTTTGTCTTGGAATACATTGCTATTCATTCATACATTGTAACATACATGGTTTATAGAATAACCTTATATCCAGAAGAGACGTACTTATTTGTCTTTCTTACTGTACATACTATTTGTCTTGGAATATATTGCTATTCATTCATACATTGTAACATACATGGTTTATAGAATTACCTTATATCCAGAAGAGACGTACTCATATTTCTTTCTTACTGTACATACTATTTGTCTTGGAATACATTGCTATTCATTCATACATTGTAACATACATGGTTTATAGAATAACCTTATATCCAGAAGAGACGTACTTATTTGTCTTTCTTACTGTACATACTGTTTGTCTTGGAATATATTGCTATTCATTCATACATTGTAACATACATGGTTTATAGAATTACCTTATATCCAGAAGAGACGTACTTATTTGTCTTTCTTACTGTACATACTGTTTGTCTTGGAATACATTGCTATTCATTCATACATTGTAACATACATGGTTTATAGAATAACCTTATATCCAGAAGAGACGTACTTATTTGTCTTTCTTACTGTACATACTGTTTGTCTTGGAATACATTGCTATTCATTCATACATTGTAACATACATGGTTTATAGAATTACCTTATATCCAGAAGAGACGTACTTATTTGTCTTTCTTACTGTACATACTATTTGTCTTGGAATACATTGCTATTCATTCATACATTGTAACATACATGGTTTATAGAATTACCTTATATCCAGAAGAGACGTACTTATTTGTCTTTCTTACTGTACATACTATTTGTCTTGCAAGTCGCTTCTTTGTAAAGCCCTCCTTACAATTTTCTTTTATCTAACTTATTTGAAAGTTTGTACTTACTTGTTTTCTTGGATGTAACTTATTTGTAAGTTTATACTTGTTTTCTTGGATGTAACTTATTTGTAAGTTTGTACTTGTTTTCTTGGATGTAACTTATTTGTAAGTTTGTACTTACCGTTTTTCCTGGATATGAGTTATTTGTAAGTTTGTACTTACTATTTTTCCTGGATATGAGTTATTTGTAAGTTTGTACTTACTGTTTTCTTGGATGTAACTTATTTGTAAGTTTGTACTTACCGTTTTTCCTGGATATGAGTTATTTGTAAGTTTGTACTTACTATTTTTCCTGGATATGAGTTATTTGTAAGTTTGTACTTACTGTTTCTCTTGGATATGAGTTATTTGTAAGTTTGTACTTACTGTTTTTCCTGGATATGAGTTATTTGTAAGTTTGTACTTACTATTTTTCCTGGATATGAGTTATTTGTAAGTTTGTACTTACCATTTTTCCTGGATATGAGTTATTTGTAAGTTTGTACTTACTGCTTCTCTTGGATATGAGTTATTTGTAAGTTTGTACTTACTGTTTTTCCTGGATGCGAGTTATTTGTAAGTTTGTACTTACTGTTTCTCCTGGATGTGAGTTATTTGTAAGTTTGTACTTACTGTTTTTCCTGGATATGAGTTATTTGTAAGTTTGTACTTGTTTTTCCTGGATATGAGTTATTTGTAAGTTTGTACTTACTGTTTTCCTGGATATGAGTTATTTGTAAGTTTGTACTTACTGTTTTTCCTGGATATGAGTTATTTGTAAGTTTGTACTTACTGGATTTTATTTGTAAGTTTGTACCTGTTTTTCCTGGATATGAGTTATTTGTAAGTTTGTACTTACTGTTTTTCCTGGATATGAGTTATTTGTAAGTTTGTACTTACTGTTTTTCCTGGATATGAGTTATTTGTAAGTTTGTACTTACTGTTTTTCCTGGATATGAGTTATTTGTAAGTTTGTACTTACTGTTTCTCCTGGATGTGAGTTATTTGTAAGTTTGTACTTACTGTTTTTCCTGGATATGAGTTATTTGTAAGTTTGTACTTACTGTTTCTCTTGGATGTGAGTTATTTGTAAGTTTGTACTTACTGTTTCTCCTGGATGTGAGTTATTTGTAAGTTTGTACTTACTGTTTTCCTGGATGTGAGTTATTTGTAAGTTTGTACTTACTGTTTTCCTGGATATGAGTTATTTGTAAGTTTGTACTTACTGTTTTTCCTGGATATGAGTTATTTGTAAGTTTGTACTTACTGTTTCTCTTGGATGTGAGTTATTTGTAAGTTTGTACTTACTGTTTTTCCTGGATATGAATTATTTGTAAGTTTGTACTTACTGTTTTTCCTGGATATGAGTTATTTGTAAGTTTGTACTTACTGTTTCTCTTGGATGTGAGTTATTTGTAAGTTTGTACTTACTGTTTTTCCTGGATATGAATTATTTGTAAGTTTGTACTTACTGTTTTTCCTGGATATGAATTATTTGTAAGTTTGTACTTACTGTTTTCCTGGATATGAGTTATTTGTAAGTTTGTACTTACTGTTTCTCTTGGATGTGAGTTATTTGTAAGTTTGTACTTACTGTTTTTCCTGGATATGAGTTATTTGTAAGTTTGTACTTACTGTTTCTCTTGGATGTGAGTTATTTGTAAGTTTGTACTTACTGTTTCTCTTGGATGTGAGTTATTTGTAAGTTTGTACTTACTGTTTTTCCTGGATATGAGATATTTGTAAGTTTGTACTTACTGTTTTTCCTGGATATGAATTATTTGTAAGTTTGTACTTACTGTTTTTCCTGGATATGAATTATTTGTAAGTTTGTACTTACTGTTTTTCCTGGATATGAGTTATTTGTAAGTTTGTACTTACTGTTTCTCTTGGATGTGAGTTATTTGTAAGTTTGTACTTACTGTTTCTCCTGGATGTGAGTTATTTGTAAGTTTGTACTTACTGTTTTTCCTGGATATGAGTTATTTGTAAGTTTGTACTTACTGTTTCTCTTGGATGTGAGTTATTTGTAAGTTTGTACTTACTGTTTTTCCTGGATATGAGATATTTGTAAGTTTGTACTTACTGTTTTTCCTGGATATGAATTATTTGTAAGTTTGTACTTACTGTTTTTCCTGGATATGAGTTATTTGTAAGTTTGTACTTACTGTTTTTCCTGGATATGAGATATTTGTAAGTTTGTACTTACTGTTTTTCCTGGATATGAATTATTTGTAAGTTTGTACTTACTGTTTTTCCTGGATATGAGTTATTTGTAAGTTTGTACTTACTGTTTCTCTTGGATGTGAGTTATTTGTAAGTTTGTACTTACTGTTTCTCTTGGATGTGAGTTATTTGTAAGTTTGTACTTACTGTTTTTCCTGGATATGAGTTATTTGTAAGTTTGTACTTACTGTTTTCCTGGATATGAGTTATTTGTAAGTTTGTACTTACTGTTTTTCGTGGATATGAGTTATTTGTAAGTTTGTACTTACTGTTTTTCTTTGAGTTGACTCGTGTGTTTTCCTCAAAACTTGGCACTTGATACGTTGGTGGTTTTGAAGGGAATCGGGGATTGAACCACTCAGAGAGTATGTCTATATCAGTGGAAGTCGACTGCGTGGTGGTGGTGGTGGTAGTGGTAGAAGATGGAAACACAGGTTTATAGACAGGAAAGGTTACGCTAGCTACAGTTGAGCTCGTGGTAGTTGTGGTACTCTCTATAAAACAATAATCATTGTAAAGTAGCCATTTTTAAAACAGTGAGAAAACAATTGATTCATGAAAAGTAATCCATTTTAAAATAACCTCTAAGTTAACGTCGCTACTACTTTCACAACACTTACTGGTTGAAGACATCCTAAGAATAAAATATCTTTTAATGACTTGGATTATCACATTTTATTGTCAAGGTTTCAGTAATAATTCACTTCTTTACTTCAGAAAACAATTTTCTCTGTTTAGTTGGAGTCATAACGAGTAGAGAAAAATGTAAAGCAACTTATAGTGAAATGGACTTATTAATTACTTACAAATAAAAACAACAAGAATAGTGTTTTGTATATAGAGAGATTCGAACCCCTGATACTATCTCACAGTTATCCACTGTTCTACCTAGTAAAACGACAAATTAACAAATTTCCATAAAACGTTTAAAAGAACGGTAAAGATTATCATATTGATAAAAGTGGGTAATGATAATATAAAGTGTAATATGGGTAATTGTAACAAGAGTGTAGAAGTGGGTAATGATAACAAAAAGTGTAATATGGGTAATTGTAACAAGAGTATTGAAGTGGGTAAAGATAACAAAAAGTTATAATATGGGTAATTGTAACAAGAGTGTAGAAGTGGGTAATGACAACAAAAAGTGTAATATGGGTAATTGTAACAAGAGTGTAGAAGTGGGTAATGACAACAAAAAGTGTAATATGGGTAATTGTAACAAGAATGTAGAAGTGGGTAATGATAGCAAAAAGTGTTATATGAGTAATTGTAACAAGAATGTAGAAGTGGGTAATGATATCAAAAAGTGTAATATGGGTAATTGTAACAAGAGTGTAGAAGTGGGTAATGACAACAAAAAGTGTAATATGGGTAACTGTAACAAGAATGTAGAAGTGAGTAATGATAACAAAAAGTGTAATATGGGTAATTGTAACAAGAATGTAGAAGTGAGTAATGATAACAAAAAGTGTAATATGGGTAATTGTAACAAGAGTATTGAAGTGGGTAAAGATAACAAAAAGTTATAATATGGGTAATTGTAACAAGAGTGTAGAAGTGGGTAATGATAACAAAAAGTGTAATATGGGTAATTGTAACAAGAGTATTGAAGTGGGTAAAGATAACAAAAATTATAATATGGGTAATTGTAACAAGAGTGTAGAAGTGGGTAATGACAACAAAAAGTGTAATATGGGTAATTGTAACAAGAGTGTAGAAGTGGGTAATGACAACAAAAAGTGGAATATGGGTAATTGTAACAAGCATGTAGAAGTGGGTAATGACAACAAAAAGTGTAATATGGGTAATTGTAACAAGAATGTAGAAGTGGGTAATGATAGCAAAAAGTGTTATATGAGTAATTGTAACAAGAATGTAGAAGTGGGTAATGATATCAAAAAGTGTAATATGGGTAATTGTAACAAGAGTGTAGAAGTGGGTAATGACAACAAAAAGTGTAATATGGGTAATTGTAACAAGAATGTAGAAGTGAGTAATGATAACAAAAAGTGTAATATGGGTAATTGTAACAAGAGTATTGAAGTGGGTAAAGATAACAAAAATTATAATATGGGTAATTGTAACAAGAGTGTAGAAGTGGGTAATGATAACAAAAAGTGTAATATGGGTAATTGTAACAAGAGTGTAGAAGTGGGTAATGATAACAAAAAGTGTAATATGGGTAATTGTAACAAGAGTGTAGAAGTGAGTAATGATAACAAAAAGTGTAATATGGGTAATTGTAACAAGAGTGTAGAAGTGGGTAATGATAAAAAAAAGTGTAATATGGGTAATTGTAACAAGAGTGTAGAAGTGGGTAATGATAACAAAAAGTGTAATATGGGTAATTGTAACAAGAGTGTAGAAGTGGGTAATGATAACAAAAGTGTAATATATGGGTAACTGGTAACAAGAGTGTAGAAGTGGGTAATGATAAAAAAAAGTGTAATATGGGTAATTGTAACAAAGAGTGTAGAAGTGAGTAATGATAACAAAAGTGTAATATGGGTAATTGTAACAAGAGTGTAGAAGTGGGTAATGATAACAAAAAGTGTAATATGGGTAATTGTAACAAGAGTGTAGAAGTGGGTAATGATAACAAAAAGTGTAATATGGGTAATTGTAACAAGAGTGTAGAAGTGGGTAATGATAACAAAAAGTGTAATATGGGTAATTGTAACAAGAGTGTAGAAGTGAGTAATGATAACAAAAAGTGTAATATGGGTAATTGTAACAAGAGTGTAGAAGTGGGTAATGACAACAAAAAGTGTAATATGGGTAATTGTAACAAGAGTGTAGAAGTGGGTAAAGATAACAAAAAGTGTAATATGGGTAATTGTAACAAGAGTATTGAAGTGGGTAAAGATAACAAAAAGTGTAATATGGGTAATTGTAACAAGAATGTAGAAGTGGGTAATGATAGCAAAGAGTGTTATATGGGTAATTGTAACAAGAATGTAGAAGTGGGTAATGATAACAAAAAGTGTAATAATGGGTAATTGTAACAAGAGTATTGAAGTGGGTAATGATAACAAAAAGTGTAATAATGGGTAATTGTAACAAGAGTATTGAAGTGGGTAAAGATAACAAACAGTGTAATATGGGTAATTGTAACAAGAGTGTAGAAGTGGGTAATGATAACAAAAAGTGTAATATGGTTAATTGTAACAAGAGTGTAGAAGTGGGTAATGACAACAAAAAGTGTAATATGGGTAATTGTAACAAGAGTGTAGAAGTGGGTAAAGATAACAAAAAGTATAATATGGGTGATGACAACAGAAGTGGTAAAAGTGAGAACTGATAATATAAATGGTAATAGCGTGTGAAACCCAATGCTTAATGCTATAGTGCTCTGACTGAGCCACCAATAGGGATTAAACACTAATAAGTCTCTGATAACTCAAAGAGATTATCAGCATTTTTAGTTGTATGTGTTTGAGCATGCTCAGTATTGTATGTACCTGCCACAAGACACATTAATCATTTGACAACGTTTGTACAACCCACCAACCAGATGTCGCACAAAATCCCACCATAATAGTCCGGCACGTGTCCAACTGAACTGTGCTTTACCCAGCATCTCAAGACGGCTGGTATGGGTATTAAAATAAAGTAGAGAAGAACGTTTCGACCTTCTTAGGTTATCTTCACATTAAAAAGGTCATCACGAATGTGCTTTCAACCAATACCACAACTGAGACGTTGCTGATGGTATTGAAGCGTCATATTCATTGGACACAGTGTGGTTAACACATTTTTATATTCACTGCTATAATGTTATCAAAGTGTGAAACCCCACTTACGTTTCGAAGGATCACAGCACACTTTGAAGATAATTTTCATGTTGTGTGAAGCGCAACGTCCACCCACACGCTGGTTTAGTTGATCAAGTCTCCCGCCAGATGTCGCTAAAAGTTAAAATATTTTAGAGTAATAATTACTTTTCATTTTAGTTCTTACACAAATAAAACTAAATACTATGTTAAAGTGTAATTAATTTAAATGGATATTTCTTTGTTTAAAAGTAAAAGAAAACTACAGTAGTTCTGTTTCAGTCTGTAATTTAAACCGTGGTAACCATGAAAGACACAACTCTGAATAATAGTACAGAAAAGATTTTCCAATCACATCGATAGTTATAAATTATATTTGATCCATTTGTATTCTAAAAGCTTTATTTGATTAGAAGGTGCAGTCAATAGGAATGACATGACTGATTGTCAGGACTTAATGGTTTAGAAGGATTGGCGAATTTTGCGAATTTTTCTTCTAATTTATAACATGTGCTCCAAAGACACGCTTTGACATAGAAGTTTGCGCGATTTCGCCACCGTATTTTTATTAGAAATCATTTCAATATAGGGGGACAATCCTGACTCATCTATTATCATTAAATATATTCTGGAGAAATATGTATAACTGTCATCGGCTTATTTATAGCGGAAATTCTAAAACTACATATATACTCATAACCTTCAAGGGGGAATTATGTTATTACATCAAGTGACTTCTGATGGTTGAAGTCATTGGAGAAATAATTTTACTTCCTTTTCTTTGTTACGTACGATCATATAATGACCTAATATTCCTCGCTTTTTTGTCATAATTCAATAGTTTAAAATGTACATAAACGAATCTCAGGTTCATGACAGTCAGGTTTTTGATTTCTGGCCACATTATTTTGTGTAATAAGATTTTTAACAATACGTTCCAGTCTTTGTCCTTGACTCCATTCAATCACAAACTCAACAATGGAAGATGATTCAGTAACTTGAACACTTACAAACGTCTGTCTCTTCACCGATTTTTCAAGAGACATTTTATGTCAATTCTGTCATCATAACTCATAAACCTGCTTACCATTTATGTCGAAACCCTATCAATTACTTTTTTTTTAACCGGATCTAAAGTTTCACCGAGTAAATTGAACTAAACTTTTGGGAAAGGTAAAATGAATAATTTGTTCTACAAGTATATCATGATTTTAGATATCACACGATGGTTATATTTATGGAAGAGAGAGAGAAATAGATACATATACACAACCCAGAATAGACAGATGTAAAAATTTCATACAGAAAAATAATGGATAAATGACAGATAGACACACAGTAAAAAAAACGCGGAATAGATAAAATAATAGATAGATAGACAAATAAATAAGAATGCACATATATACAGATAAAAAGATATTTAGCTAGGATAGATATATAGACACACAGGTAGGTAAGTATACAGAAAATAGGTAGGTAACAAAACAGATTGGTATCTACAGAGACAGATAAACAGACACATATATACAGATAAAAAGGTATTTAGCTAAGATAGATATATAGACACACAGGTAGGTAAGTACACAGAAAATATGTAGGTAATAAAACAGATTGGTATCTACAAACATAGATAAACAGACACATATATACAGATAGGTGGGTAGTTAAGTAGGCACATATAAATAGGCTTACATATAAAGTAATAATCTTGGCCAGGTTTGAACTCTAGACCCCCGGGCTGTGGAGTGAACGAACGGAAAGTAATGGTAAAGTACATGAGCTGATGAGGTTTATCACAGACAGCTATAACACGGGACTTGGGATTGTTGACCCTACACGAACCGTATTCCTCTTTAGAAACCTGAAACAAATAAAATGCCGGTGCAAACCGTTAGTACGTGTCTTCGAAAGTGTTGATATCTGAAAAACAAAACAACTTTAAAAAGGATATTATACCTAAAATAATCATGTCGCTATATATGAAAAGGATATAATACAACTAATACAATCTTCAAAGAAGAAGTGAACAAACAATATCTATATTTAATTTTTATAAACAACTTCAAAACAACTACAATTTAATTACCTGTATGTCTAGTGTGAGCTTCAAATTATCAAAAATAAGATCCATGTGTGTGCGTGTGTTTAGTGTATCTTCAGGTTATAAACAATAACATCTATGTGTGTGTGTGTGTGTGTGTAGTGTAATCTTCAGGTTATAAACAATAACATCTATGTGTGTGTAGTGTAATCTTCAGGTTATAAACAATAACATCTATGTGTGTCTGTGGGTGTAGTGTATCTTCAGGTTATAAACAATAACATCTATGTGTGTGTAGTGTATCTTCAGGTTATAAACAATAACATCTATGTGTGTCTGTGGGTGTAGTGTAATCTTCAGGTTATAAACAATAACCTCTGTATTTTTGTGTAGTGTATCTTCAGGTTATAAACAATAACATCTATGTGTGTCTGTGGGTGAAGTGTATCTTCAGGTTATAAACAATAACATCTATGTGTGTGCGTGTGTTTAGTGTAATCTTCAGGTTATCAACAATAACATCTATGTGTGTGTGTGTGTAGTGTATCTTCAGGTTATAAACAATAACCTCTATGTGTATATGGGTGTAGTGTATCTTCAGGTTATAAACAATAACATCTATGTGTGTCTGTGGGTGTAGTGTAATCTTCAGGTTATAAACAATAACATCTATGTGTGTCTGTGTGTGTAGTGTAATCTTCAGGTTATAAACAATAACATCTATGTGTGTCTGTGTGTGTAGTGTAAGCTTCAGGTTATCAACAATAAGATCTGTGTGTTTGTGTAGTGTAAGCTTCAGGTTATCAACAATAAGATCTGTGTGTTTGTGTAGTGTAAGCTTCAGGTTATCAACAATAAGATCTGTGTGTATGTGTAGTGTAAGCTTCAAATTACCAACAATAAGATCTGTGTGTTTGTGTAGTGTAAGCTTCAGGTTATCAACAATAAGATCTGTGTGTATGTGTAGTGTAAGCTTCAGGTTACCAACAATAAGATCTGTGTGTATGTGTAGTGTAAGCTTCAAATTACCAACAATAAGATCTGTGTGTTTGTGTAGTGTAAGCTTCAGGTAATCAACAATAAGATCTGTGTGTTTGTGTAGTGTAAGCTTCAGGTTATCAACAATAAGATCTGTGTGTATGTGTAGTGTAAGCTTCAAATTACCAACAATAAGATCTGTGTGTTTGTGTAGTGTAAGCTTCAGGTTATCAACAATAAGATCTGTGTGTATGTGTAGTGTAAGCTTCAGGTTACCAACAATAAGATCTGTGTGTATGTGTAGTGTAAGCTTCAAATTACCAACAATAAGATCTGTGTGTTTGTGTAGTGTAAGCTTCAGGTTATCAACAATAAGATCTGTGTGTATGTGTAGTGTAAGCTTCAAATTACCAACAATAAGATCTGTGTGTTTGTGTAGTGTAAGCTTCAGGTTATCAACAATAAGATCTGTGTGCATGTGTAGTGTAAGCTTCAGGTTACCAACAATAAGATCTGTGTGTATGTGTAGTGTAAGCTTCAAATTACCAACAATAAGATCTGTGTGTTTGTGTAGTGTAAGCTTCAGGTTATCAACAATAAGATCTGTGTGCATGTGTAGTGTAAGCTTCAGGTTATCAACAATAAGATCTGTGTGTATGTGTAGTGTAAGCTTCAAATTACCAACAATAAGATCTGTGTGTTTGTGTAGTGTAAGCTTCAGGTTATCAACAATAAGATCTGTGTGCATGTGTAGTGTAAGCTTCAGGTTATCAACAATAAGATCTGTGTGTTTGTGTAGTGTAAGCTTCAGGTTATCAACAATAAGATCTGTGTGCATGTGTAGTGTAAGCTTCAGGTTATCAACAATAAGATCTGTGTGCATGTGTAGTGTAAGCTTTAGGTTATCAACAATAAGATCTGTGTGTTTGTGTAGTGTAAGCTTCAGGTTACCAACAATAAGATCTGTGTGTTTGTGTAATGTAAGCTTCAGGTTATCAACAATAAGATCTGTGTGCATGTGTAGTGTAAGCTTCAGGTTATCAACAATAAGATCTGTGTGTTTGTGTAGTGTAAGCTTCAGGTTATCAACAATAAGATCTGTGTGCATGTGTAGTGTAAGCTTTAGGTTACCAACAATAAGATCTGCGTGTTTGTGTAGTATAAGCTTCAGGTTATCAACAATAAGATCTGTGTGTTTGTGTAGTGTAGGCTTCAGGTTATCAACAATAAGATCTGTGTGTTTGTGTAGTGTAAGCTTCAGGTTACCAACAATAAGATCTGTGTGTTTGTGTAGTGTAAACTTCAGGTTATCAACAATAAGATCTGTGTGTTTGTGTAGTGTAAGCTTCAGGTTATCAACAATAAGATCTGTGTGTATGTGTAGTGTAAGCTTCAGGTTATCAACAATAAGATCTGTGTGTTTGTGTAGTGTAAGCTTCAGGTTACCAACAATAAGATCTGTGTGTTTGTGTAGTGTAAGCTTCAGGTTACCAACAATGATATCTGTGTGTTTGTGTAGTGTAAGCTTCAGGTTACCAACAATGATATCTGTGTGTGTGTTTAACAGTAAGATACAATATATAGTCTGTAATGTAGCAACACTAATAATCATATCTATAACTATACTAATGGTCATATCAATAACCCTTGATGTAGCTAGACTAATGATCATATCAATAACCCTTGATGTAGCTATACTAATGATCATATCAATAACCCTTGATGTAGCTACACTAATGATCATATCAATAACCCTTGATGTAGCTATACTAATGATCATATCAATAACCCTTGATGTAGCTATACTAATAATCATATCAATAACCCTTGATGTAGCTATACTAATGATCATATCAATAACCATTGATGTAGCTATACTAATGATCATATCAATAGCCCTTGATGTAGCTATACTAATGATCATATCAATAACCCTTGATGTAGCTATACTAATGATCATATCAATAACCCTTGATGTAGCTATACTAATGATCATATCAATAACCATTGATGTAGCTATACTAATGATCATATCAATAACCCTTGATGTAGCTATACTAATGATCATATCAATAACCCTTGATGTTGCTATACTAATGGTCATATCAATAACCCTTGATGTAGCTATACTAATGATCATATCAATCACCCTTGATGTAGCTATACTAATGGTCATATCAATAGCCCTTGATGTAGCTATACTAATGATCATATCAATAACCCTTGATGTAGCTATACTAATGATCATATCAGTAACCCTTGATGTAGCTATACTAATCATCATATCAATAACCCTTGATGTAGCTATACTAATCATCATATCAATAACCCTTGATGTAGCTATACTAATGGTCATATCAATAACCCTTGATGTAGCTATACTAATGGTCATATCAATAACCCTTGATGTAGCTATACTAATGGTCATATCAATAACCCTTGATGTAGCTATACTAATGATCATATCAATAACCCTTGATGTAGCTATACTAATGGTCATATCAATAACCTACAAAATACTTAGAGATGAACGAAACTCAGAAGAGGACATAACACTGGTTAGTTTGCAAATAGTCCGTTAACATTTCATATATCATGAAGAGTTTTACTGTGACATTGGTAATTTCTTATTAGTTTTATTTCAGTAGATATATCACGAACTGTGGGTATGTTAGGAATGGTTTTATTATCAACTTGTAGTTTATATAGTCAGAGCATGGTTTCTTAACAGTTTTATTGTCAAGTGGTAGTTTCAAAGTAGTTTATAGTCAGTGGATGGTTTCTAAACAGTTTTATTGTCAAGTGGTAGTTTCAAAGTAGTTTATATAGTCAGTGGATGGTTTCTAAACACCTTTATTCTCAACTGCTAGTTTTTATCGTCAGTGGATAGTTTCTATACAGTTTTATTGTCAATTGGTAGTTTCTAAGTAGTTTATGTAATCAGTGGATAGTTTCTATACAGTTTTATTGTCAACTGGTAGTTTCTAAGTAGTTTATGTAATCAGTGGATAGTTTCTCTACAGTTTTATTGTCAACTGGTAGTTTCTAAGTAGTTTATGTAATCAGTGGATAGTTTCTATACAGTTTTATTGTCAACTGGTAGTTTCTAAGTAGTTTATGTAATCAGTGGATAGTTTCTATACAGTTTTATTGTCAACTGGTAGTTTCTAAGTAGTTTTATAGTGAATGAATTGTTTCTTAACAGTTTTATTGTCAAGTGGTAGTTTCTAAGTAGTTTATATAGTCAGTGGATGGTTTCTAAACAGTTTTATTGTTAGTGCTTATGGTCTGAACAGTTTTATATTATTTTAGGTATTGTGATTTTGTTAAAGTTAGCTATTGTTAATTTATTTACCTTTAATAAATATGCAATTTGCTAATTGTAGTGTGTGAAAATAAATACAAAGTGTTATCTATTGTGAAAATTAATACAGCAGATATTAGAAGAGGTATATGCAGAAGTATGAACGTCGGAAAGTAGAGGATACGTCGTCTGTCATATCAGATGTAACATCTGTTTGTCAGTTTGTCGTTTAAAAGGATACTAGGACTAAAGATGGTACACAAATATGAGTGTCAAAAGTGAAAGAAAACAACGTTTTACACAGTTTACATCCATTTGCGCTTATTTCTTATTAATAATTAATCTATTTCTTTCTTTGGTTTTAAGCCAAGCCACATTTGATCTTTTTATTGTGTATATTGGCGGGAATCGAATTCTGGATTTTAGCGTTGTGAATTCGCAAGGTTAACGGTATCCCGCCAAAATACCTGATTAATAAATTAAATAGAAAAAATATTGAAACAGTAAGTAGAAAACTGGAAGTAAAACATGTTATTAATACAGACCACTAGGGGTATTTATTAAAAGAAATATTCTGACAATGCAATGCAATTTAAACAGCCTAATGAAACCTTATCAATGTAGATTAATAGACATTAATATCGAAAGTAATATTAACTGTAAATCTCCATTTATGTGGTTCCTGAGGAAAGCTGTCACAAAATGCTCACATTTCTTTACAAAAGTATACATTTAAATCGTTTTTGTAATAAGGCTGTAAACACTTACGTTATATATTATATATCTTTCCATGTCTTCTTCTTGAGTCCCTGGAGTATATACCGGACAAATAATGTTGACTTGGTCATATTCAAATGGTATATTACCCTTGTTAACGTCAATAATATGGTCAGTGTTATCTATCCGGAAGCTGAAAGATAAGAAATTCAGGTACAAAAAAACATACGTAGAAACTTTTGTCTAAATATTTGGTCTTTACCACTACTTTAAAGCCTCTGTACTAGTTGGACTATGTAAATTTACTAATATATATATATCAATCTTGCTTACTTATCCAGGTACAAGTAATAAGAGTTAACCTATCGTATTCTGTGTTTAATCTCTAGCCTTCGACCACGATAAATATTTCAGGGTCTGTCAGAAGGTATACGTCATTACAAAAAAGAAATTTTAATAAGGTAGGCTTAACTAATATTATGGATCTCCGCTTTTGTTGGACCTGACCATCAACTTTCAGGTATAGTACTGATTTCACCTCATCAGTTTACTTGTACCTAACAAACTGCAACAGTTGTGTTTATGTTGAACATGAATCATAACACTGATAACACCAAAACATTCCTTTGTTGAGTTCATTCAACGTTATGACATCGTCTTATGTTTCTGTAATGTTGTGTTCAACTTGTCTGTAGTCTGTGTTATGACAGTTTTATTTATGTCTCTGTAATGTCTTCGTGATTTTGTCTGATGTATCTACCTCAGCTTCATGTTTGTCTGATGCATGTACGCTACTTTCGTGTTTGTGTGATGTATGTACCTTACATTTGTGTTTGTCTGATTATGCACCTAACTTCCATGTTTGTCTGATGTACCTTACCTTCATGTTTGATGTATGTATCTTACTTTCATGTTTGTCTGAGGTACGTGCCTTACCTTCGTGTTTGTCTGATGTATGTACCTTAGCTTCGTGTTTGTCTGATGTATGTACCTTACCTCTATGTTTGCCTGATGTATGAACCTGACGATGACCGAAGAAGGTCGAAACGTTGTTCGCTCTTCTATGTAAAATATTTTCTCAACCCAAACGAGCCGTTTTTGCATATAAAAAAGATGTATGTACCTTACCTCCATGTTTGCCTGATGTATGTACCTTACCTCCATGTTTGCCTGATGTATGTACCTTACCTCCATGTTTACCTGATGTATGTACCTTACCTCCATGTTTACCTGATGTATGTACCTTACCACCATGTTTGCCTGATGCATGTACCTACCTTCTAGTTTTAATTCTGTGGTTCCTATAGGTCATAAAGCAACATCTACAAATTTTAAGAATGTTTAAGATTATTTCTTGGACATTAGTGAGTGAAAATTCGACAGTGCAAATCCAGATTTAACATTTCGTTATATACATAATCTTGAGAAAAATGCACGACGGGCTGAATACATTTCGACGTGTTAGATCTGACAGCATGTGTTAACCCTTGTTCTAAGCCTAATTGGTTATTCATTGGCTTGCTTTATGTACCGACAGAAAGCGCTGCTGTTGTAGCACTATGAGGCGTCATCATCCCCAGTGGCTTGGGAAAAACGGCGCTTCTGGTGATGGCGTTGATGGGCGAGTGATAAATTATTTTTTTACGCCCATCTGCAACACTGCACATTTTACGGTACACAGGTGGCTAATTACGATAATACCTATAGAAGCGATTTTCGTATACGTCTCCAATTGGGAATGTATAACCTGCGATTGACAATCTTGAGAACTGAACGAGGGATATCTGTTCGTTGGTTTATCACACAAGATGTTTATCATAAAAGAATGTCCCCATACAATGAAGTTAGGTTGATACAACCAACAAAAGGTACATAATATAATTATACAGGCGTGATAGAATTATACAGTCATATCCAGCTACGGCTCGATTATTTAAGGAATTGCGTGTTCCTACTATGATTATTGTAGTAATTAATGTTTCTCATAAAGTTTCAAAGCGTTCATTTTTACCTCTGTTGCGACTCTGTTAATTATTAATATAGACTATTATAAGTTGGTCTACCAAGAAATATACCAAGTAATTAAATTAACAAAACAATTCGGTGTAAAATACACTGCTCAGAATCCTTAGTAATGAAATGTGAACGTCGGTTTAATTCTGAGAACATAAACATCTGTTTACTGGAAATGGGGACTTCCTTCTTGCAGTACACTGGAATGAGTAGAGAAATCAAATGAAACTTAACTACATAGATCAGCAAAAAAAATGACTCCGGATTAAACTTACCTAATTTATTGTTTTTACGCTTTCATTTATAATGATTCGATTTTTTCGATACTTTAGGCCTAATGATTCGACTGTTTCGATAGTTTAGGCCTAACGATTTGATTATTCTGATAGTTCAGGCCTAAAAAGTAGTACAACTGAACGAAGGAAGGAAAGTATTTTAAATTTTCTCTTTCAGTTCTCCTATAAGCATCTGACGATACCGGCTGTCGTCTTCGCGATTGATCACCACGGCAAGAAGAATAGTTCTGTTTCAGGGTTGGATGTACTAAAATTATACACACGGATGGTGGATGGCGAGGGTGAGAGAGAAAGAGAAGTGGAAGAAGTTTGCGCTCATAACGCCCTCTTTGAAAGAAATTTTATAAAATAAAAAAAGTAAAAAGAAATCTGACAGCGAAACAAAAGGCTTAAAACGTGCATATGGATCTAAAACAGATGGTAAATAAGAAATACGTCCTTTCCATCTGACACACCTTTACCATCTCCCACATATTCTCACAGTTTTTTTCGAGTATTAAACATATCATGCTAAAGTTGAAAAAAAAGTCCAGTACACAAGAACGTCACTTGAAATATTCAGTGGAATGGTCAGAAGACTATCTTATATCCTTAGTTTTTTTTGACAGTTAAAACGTTGACCTCTTTAACTCTGGTTAAACATATCGAAAAAAAAAAGATAAATCGTTCAAGATACTGGAAGATTAAGTCGTTCCTTCTGCAAGAATCAGCTGAAGAGATGAAGAAAAAAGATATATACTGTGGCATCTAACCGTTTTAAAC
Organism: Tachypleus tridentatus; assembly: GCF_004210375.1. NCBI lineage: Eukaryota > Metazoa > Arthropoda > Merostomata > Xiphosura > Limulidae > Tachypleus > Tachypleus tridentatus. Next base: position 185,430,325 of record NC_134825.1, on the reverse strand, counting down.
TAAATGGCTCGTCTTATTAAAACAATAATTGAGTTTCTTAGGAGATTGCTAAAAGGACATTCAACAAATTACCCTAGGAAGGAAAGTAAAACTTTAAGTGGCGGATAAACGATTTAATCAGGCCTACAGCAGATACACGGCTTAATCAGGCTAAGGCAAAATGATAACATGAAAAAGATCTATAATTATTAGATAGTATTAAGCGATCAATTGTGCCCCCTTGATGTTAATTATATTTTCGTCCGTAATCCCAATAATATCTTATGAGATTCAGCCACCTTATGAGTTTTTAGGTTAGTATTAAATACAAATATTGGGCTGACAGTGCAAAATAATCATAATAGTAAATAGTATTTAATTAAAAATCCTAAACATATAAGTAAAAATAACTACATTATATGTTTTAGTCAGTTTAATCAATACTTGCAATTAACCTAACATTAAAAAAATTAGTAAACTGCAACTCACTTTGAAAACAAATAAATTAGATGTTTACTACATTTCGACCTTTGGAAAACATGACACCAGCAGATCTTAATATAACACACATAATCCTCTCTAACAACGTCTAGTAACCAACGAATATCCATTAAACAACTCCGATAGTGTAACTTTAGAGTAGACTGATATCTGAGATAAATTACCAGGACACGTGTTACTGCTTGTCTTTAGAAGCGGGTAATAGATCCATACAGATGGTACAAAATTAATAATGTTTGTGAAGAGAGAAAATAATACTACAGAAATAATACCAGCGTTTGAAACATTACTTTTTACTTCACGTTAAATGGTGACTGCTATTCTTTAAAACTATTTTCTTTTGTCCTTCATCCATCTTTCACCGTCATTTTCATAACCCTGTGATGTTTTAACAAGAAATTTAAACGCCAGATGCATTTCTTGATGACGAGAAACCCACTTGAAATAAAAATGTATCTTAGAACGGCTGGTGTGGGTATTAACACTTTTACTAATAAAGCAGAAAACAATGTTTAGACCTTCCTGGGTCATCTTCAGGTTAACAGAGAGAGAGTTTACAACTGTTATTATGGATATTAACACTTTTATTAATAAGAAGAGAACAACTTTTTTGACCTTCCTAGGTCATCTTCAGGTTAACAGAGAGAGAGTTTACAACTGTTAACCTGAAGATGACCTAGGAAGGTCAAAACGTTGTTCTCTTCTTATCAATAAAAGTGTTAATATCCATACCAGCCGTTCTTAGCTTCAAGCATTTGATGTTCGAGCCTTTACTCTTGCCCACATGTTGACGCACGATAGAATGTTTTCTTAATGTTGTCTTTGTATTCCAGTTTACAATGCTTCTGACTTAGAAACTCATGTACCACACGTGAGAAAACATCTCAGGCTTCTCATGGACTCTTGGGGTCGTCAGAATTGTGAAGTTTTTGTTAGGCAATGAATATCTGGAGATTTTACTAATACTGTTTATTATTTTCTTTGCTCTTACTAGACTTTCTGTGTCTGATGCTTACTGGCCAGTTTGGTCATCACTAAATCATTAAATCGTTCTGGAAAACTCACTTAATAATTTCTCTTTCATTAGTAGAACTCCAGTCAAAGTGAACCAGACAGATACAAATAGATCCCAGTGGTAAGCTAAGAGTACTTCTTTTTAGAAGTTAAAATATATTTAGATAGAGATAAAATTAAACATACTCTAAGTGTAGTGGCACAGTTTGGTTCTTGACTTCTTGATGGATGGTATACAATGTATCTCTGGATAACTGATGACAAAATATGGTTCTTGACTCCTTGGTGGATTGTACACAATGTATCTCTGGATAACTTACAACACAATATGGCTTTTGACTCCTTGGTGGATGGTATACAATGTATCTCTGTATAACTGATGACAAAATATGGTTCTTGACTCCTTGGTGGATTGTATACAATGTATCTCTGGATAACTTACAACACAATATGGCTTTTGACTCCTTGGTGGATGGTATACAATGTATCTCTGTATAACTGATGACAAAATATGGTTCTTGACTCCTTGATGGATTGTATACAATGTATCTCTGGATAACTGATGACAAAATATGGTTCTTGACTCCTTGGTGGATTGTATACAATGTATCTCTGTATAACTGATGACAAAATATGGTTCTTGACTCCTTGGTGGATTGTATACAATGTATCTCTGGATAACTTGCAACACAATATGGCTTTTGACTCCTTGGTGGATGGTATACAATGTATCTCTGGATAACTAATGACACAATGTGATTCTTGGCTTCTGGATGGATTGTACATAGTGTATCTCTGGATAACTGATAACACAATGTGATTCTTGACTCCTTGATGGATTGTATACAATGTATCTCTGGATAACTGATGACAAAATATGGTTCTTGACTCCTTGGTGGATTGTATACAATGTATCTCTGTATAACTGATGACAAAATATGGTTCTTGACTCCTTGGTGGATTGTATACAATGTATCTCTGGATAACTTACAACACAATATGGCTTTTGACTCCTTGTTGGATGGTATACAATGTATCTCTGGATAACTAATGACACAATGTGATTCTTGGCTTCTGGATGGATTGTACATAGTGTATCTCTGGATAACTGATAACACAATGTGATTCTTGACTCCTTGATGGATGGTATACAGTATATTTCTGTATAACTGATGATACAATATGGTTCTTGACTCCTTGATAAAAGTATTATAGTGTATCCTCACACTGAATAATTGACGACCCAATACAGTTCTTGTCAATATATACTAGAACACTTCTGTGGTTTACAATAATCTGCTCTCATAAAGGAAGTGGTTGCACTATCTTCACTTTAACCATCTTTTGAGTGAATAATGTTCAATACATTTACACCAACTTACTAATCCATTCATTGTTTTTCTTAAAGGATTCGTCTCGTGCTTTGTAAGTGATTTTTTTTCAAGGCAGTAATAAGAAAATGCACCACGTGGTCATTATGTTTCCTTTCCCATAATTTGGTCGAAATATTTTAGAAATAAACTAAATAACTATTTTAATCCATGTCGTGATCTTTTCAAGAAACGTTCGTTGATTTCTATGATAATCAGATCACTACCCAAGACTGGACTTCTTTCCTCCAGTTCAAATTACTGAATACATAATTAATTAAGCTATGACGCTCAAACCCTAGGAATATTTTATAGTAAAACGATTTCACTGTCTTTTTATAACGAAACAGCTGCTGAGTACAATTTTCTTTTGTTTTTTATTATTTTATCCAGACAATATAGTAAACCGGCAACTAGATTTATGACATGAGTTTGACCTGTATCACAGTTCATGTGTGTGTCTATTTAGTGACAACTATATACTTATCATGCTACATGAAAGGAGCGAATAATATCTTCTTTGGTTAAATGTGTAATTACCTCTTTTTTTATCAATTAAAGCACAATTTCAACATTTCCATAGAAAGGGGAAAATGACAAGTTTGCTGTAAGAACAACATCGATAATATATTGACGTCACATGCCGACTGTGATGGACTGAGGTTCTGTATAAAGTGGATGGGGTGAACTGTGATGGATTGAGGTTCTGTATAAAGTGGATGGGGTGAACTGTGATGGACTGAGGTTCTGTATAAAGTGGATGGGGTGAACTGTGATGGACTGAGGTTCTGTATAAAGTGGATGGGGTGAACTGTGATGGATTGAGGTTCTGTATAAAGTGAATGGGATGAACTGTGATGGACTGAGGTTCTGTATAAAGTGGATGGGGTGAACTGTGATGGATTGAGGTTCTGTATAAAGTGGATGGGGTGAACTGTGATGGACTGAGGTTCTGTATAAAGTGGATGGGGTGAACTGTGATGGACTGAGGTTCTGTATAAAGTGGATGGGGTGAACTGTGATGGATTGAGGTGAGGTGGGATCTGTATAAGGTTCTGTAGTGGATGGGGTGAACTGTGATGGACTGTATAAAGTGGATGGGGTGAACTGTGATGGACTGAGGTTCTGTATAAAGTGGATGGGGTGAACTGTGATGGACTGAGGTTCTGTATAAAGTGGATGGGGTGAACTGTGATGGACTGAGGTTCTGTATAAAGTTGATGAGGTGAGATATTTAAAGGAATAAAAGATGTGACAAATGAATGTGGGCCACGTCCACGTTGTATCTTAACGTCTTTTAGTCCATTGCTAGGTTGTTGTCTCTTCGTTATTTAATACGAACAAAAGCTGTGCAAAATGTGTTTCTTTATGAAACTGGGCTAACTTGAAGGTGTTATGTCTAAGCGCTCCATTGAGCCGAGCATCTTATGTAACTTGAAGTTCTGAATTATTTTCCAAGTCGAAAATTCTGACCAGACATCAACTGAAACAAGTTAAGAAATATATTTCAAAATGTTCTGCAGCAAAAACTTAGAAGAAAGAAAAGGTATAAGGAAAGCTTGATGGTTTAAAATATATTTTTCACATTCATCACGTAGTAACTAAACACAATTAACACTTCAAACGTTTTCTTGCGTTACATTACAATGTAATCACAGAGAAACTACATCATTTTGTGTAATATTACAGTGGTCAAAGGACTGTAGCTTTGCTTGTTATTAAGTGCAAAACCGAACAATGGGCTATCTGTGCTCAACCCAGTAAATTGTAAATTTGTGTTGCGTAAAGTTATTGTGATAATAGCTTTAGCAGAAATACTATATCGTTCTATTGTACAACATTACTGTGCTAATAACAGAAGTATAGCATTCTATTGTATAACATTACTGTGCTAATAACAGAAGTATACCATTCTATTGTATAACATTACTGTGCTAATTACATAAGTATACCATTCTATTGTATAACATTACTGTGCTAATAACAGAAGTATACCATTCTATTGTATAACATTACTGTGCTAATTACATAAGTATACCATTCCATTGTATAACATTACTGAGCTAATTACAGAAGTATACGATTCTATTGTATAACATCACTGTGCTAATTACATAAGTATACGATTCTATTGTATAACATCACTGTGCTAATTACAGAAGTATACCATTCTATTGTATAACATTACTGTGCTAATAACAGAAGTATACCATTCTATTGTATAACATTACTGTGCTAATTACAGAAGTATACCATTCTATTGTATAACATTACTGTGCTAATAACAGAAGTATACCATTCTATTGTATAACATTACTGTGCTAATAACATAAGTATACCATTCTATTGTATAACATCACTGTGTTATACCATTCTATTGTATAACATTACTGTTAATAACTGTATACCATTCTAATAACACTGTGCTATTACAGAAGTATACCATTCTATTGTATAACATCACTGTGTTAATTACAGAAGTATACCATTCTATTGTATAACATTACTGTGCTAATAACATAAGTATACCATTCTATTGTATAAAATCACTGTGCTAATTACAGAAGTATACCATTCTATTGTATAACATTACTGTGCTAATTACAGAAGTATACCATTCTATTGTATAACATTACTGTGCTAATTACATAAGTATACCATTCTATTGTATAACATCACTGTGCCAATTACAGAAGTATATCATTCTATTGTATAACGTTGCTGTGCTAATAACAGAAGTATACCATTCTATTGTATAACATTACTGTGCTAATAACAGAAGTATACCATTCTATTGTATAACATTACTGTGCTAATTACATAAGTATACCATTCTATTGTATAACATCACTGTGTTAATTACAGAAGTATACCATTCTATTGTATAACATTACTGTGCTAATAACAGAAGTATACCATTCTATTGTATAACATCACTGTGCTAATAACAGAAGTATACCATTCTATTGTATAACATCACTGTACTAATTACATAAGTATACCATTCTATTGTATAACATTACTGTACTAATTACATAAGTATACCATTCTATTGTATAACATTACTGTACTAATTACATAAGTATACCATTCTATTGTATAACATTACTGCGCTAATTACATAAGTATACCATTCTATTGTATAACATTACTGTGCTAATTACATAAGTATACCATTCTATTGTATAACATCACTGTGTTAATTACAGAAGTATACCATTCTATTGTATAACATTACTGTGCTAATAACATAAGTATATCATTCCATTGTATAACATTACTGAGCTAATTACAGAAGTATACGATTCTATTGTATAACATCACTGTGCCAATTACAGAAGTATACCATTCTATTGTATAACATTACTGTGCTAATTACAGAAGTATACCATTCTATTGTATAACATTACTGTGCTAATAACATAAGTATACCATTCTATTGTATAAAATCACTGTGCTAATTACAGAAGTATACCATTCTATTGTATAACATTACTGTGCTAATTACATAAGTATACCATTCTATTGTATAACATCACTGTGCCAATTACAGAAGTATATCATTCTATTGTATAACATTGCTGTGCTAATAACAGAAGTATACCATTCTATTGTATAACACTACTGTGCTAATTACAGAAGTATATCTATTCTAAGAAGCGAAGTCCCACACTGTTACTCTATATTCTTAGAAATATTAAATCCTTGACAACATTTCCCACAGGCACTTAAGGTATGGATTGGTTTGTTTGGATGTAATAACGAGTTAAGTGTAATCTTAAGTGTAGGGACCTAAAACTACGAACTGTTGAGGTCGTGTACTCGAGTAGAAGAGTTCATGGAGGTCCTCTTGTAAGACCTTTGTCATAACATTAATCTTCTCGATGGTACCTTGTAATGCACGTGAGCAGGCTGGTATCGTTAAGAGAGGTTCGCGATTTTAATGTGTTTATGTAAAGGACTTCCTTTAGTTCATCACAGTAACTACAGTGATTGCTGAGAATGTATCCAAGACTTTTGTTTACCATTTGAAAAGAAAAAAACGTCCTCTAACTGAAGAGATTTTTTTTCCTTCACAAAGTGTTTCATTCACTTAGAAAACAAATTTCAATACATGATGTTTCCCATGAAGCTAGTATTTCTACGTTAAAGAAAATAGTGCAGTGATACATATGAAATGTAAATATCCAAAGCCATATTATGACAAGATATACTCTTGTAAAAGATACGTCGGGCACTTGGAGAGTGTTTTTTTATTTCTAGGTTCCTTACCCGTATTTTCAAAATATGGTCGAGTAGAAAAACGTAAAATGACAATAAGTTTAAATTTTCAATTTTATTGTTTTCCGTAGAAAAAATTTCGAAAGTGTGTTCTCTTAAACTTAACTGTATTAATCCGCAAATAAATAAAAAGTCTCAAAGGTCTGAAGATTGAACCATAAGGTTGTAACATTAATCCAATTTGAATGAGCTCCACTTATAACAACCCTCTGCTTTCTTCCGCCAAGCAACTCTTTTATCCAACAAATTAACTCATCTCCCACACGTATATAGACAAGTTTCTTTACAAGCCTTTGATGCGGTACTTTGTTAAATGCTTTCTGAAAATTCAGATATACCAAATCTACACCTTCCCTCATGCACATATGAAGTAACGTTTTCAAGTTTTCAAAACATTTGTAAATCAAGTTTCCCTTAGCGAAACAATGTTGACCATCAAATAAAATTCTGATCTTTCCCCACAACCGATGTAAGATTAATAGACCTGGGACAACTTCTATTACCTCCTTTGAAGATAGGAGTAACATTAGCTCACTTCCAATCTGTTGGTACTTGTCACTATGCAAAGACTTACAAAAAATCGTGATAAGTGGTTCACATACCCAATCCTTAACTTCGTGTAAAACCCTCAGGGAAATACTGTCTGGCCCGGTGTCATATAATTCTTTAAACTACACGGTTTTATTTTAACAAGCTCAGAACTTATGCAGTTCTCTTGTTCATGTTTGTTTTCAACTAACAGTTTGTCAAGATGAGGAATACTGCTTAAGTCTTCATTAGTAAAAACTGAAGAAAAACAGAACTTAACAACAACTCAGCCACTTTATAATAATCAGATACAAGCCTGTTATTCGTCATCACTAAAGGGTCCTATCACTGTCCTATCATTGTGTTTACTCATCACTAAAGGGTCCTATCACTGTCCTATCATTGTGTTTACTCCTAATATAATTGTGAAAACCCACACTGTTAATTTTTATGTTTTCAACCAAATGTTTTTGATGCAATTTGTTTGGATGCCCTAATTTTCTGTTTGACAACGTTCTTAATCATTTATAAAACCAGCCAATTTAAATTTATCAAATTTATGATGCTTTTCTACAAATTTATATCTTACATCTGAGCAAATCTGGTTTTTTACTTGCAACTACCATTTACTTTCTCAATATTGAAAACAAAATCTTCGAATCTTTTCCACATCTGATCCAAGTAACTCATCTGTCCAATTCACTACAGATAATTATTGTTGTACCCTTTCAAAACTTGTTTTCTTGAAATGTGGAACAAAAATAACATTATTCCTTATTTCCGTATGCAGCAAAACATCATACCTAATACAACAATGATCACTTGCACCCAGATGTTCTCTAATGTAAAACCTTTCAACCATTTCTATATTAGAACTTAATAATAAACCTACAATAGCATTGTTACTAGTAGGTTCCTTCACAAAACCATTCTCCCTTTTCATACATACACGGTTGACTCAGACACCATACATGTTTCCAATGTTGACCCAGACACCCTACATGTTTACACGGTTTACCCAGACACCCTACATGTTTCCAATGTTGACCCAGACACCCTACATGTTTACACGGTTGACCCAGACACCATACATGTTTCCAATGTTGACCCAGACACCCTACATGTTTACAATGTTGACCCAGACACCCTACATGTATCCAATGTTGACCCAGACACCCTACATGTTTACAATGGTTGACCCAGACACCCTACATGTATCCAATGTTGACCCAGACACCCTACATGTTTACACGGTTGACCCAGACACCCTACATGTTTCCAATGTTGACCCAGACACCCTACATGTTTACACGGTTGACCCAGACACCCTACATGTTTCCAATGTTGACCCAGACACCCTACATGTTTACACGGTTGACCCAGACACCCTACATGTATCCAATGTTGACCCAGACACCCTACATGTTTCCAATGTTGACCCAGACACCCTACATGTTTATATAAATGTATAGATAATTCTGAGAAGTAAAACAAATAAGTGTAACAATGTCTCAGCAGATGGTAGCGTGTCAGTATAAAAATATCAACCACTCGCTCGGAAACAGCCAGAACAGAGAACCTGTTTCAGCTTCGTTACAAACAATTTTGCAAGTTCTGTGTAAATGCTACAAAACTTTATCACTGCTATTATAACATGTAAACAACACAACACGAGTGAGTTGTCAGCTTCCTTCCCAGTAAAACATGCACATATCCTTAAGGCACCAATGTACTAGTATGGCAGAAACTATTAACAGCACGTGTTTTAGGCGATACGGCCGCGTAGAGACGTCTTCACAAAGCAAGCTGAAAAAAACATGGACATTTGTCAGTTTCTTTGGAAGAACACGTCTATTCAGGAATCCCTATGTATCCCGGCGATATCATATTTCCTTCAGTACCCACCATCCCCAAATATTCCACTGTTTGGGTGATCCTGACCAAAACTTACTTTTATTGGCGCTTAGTAGAGACGGTCAGTGGCGACATCTTCTGGACGATAAGTCCCAGTATGCTAGCGTGGACTGCTTTAATGGTTTGTCGATGACACCATTCAACCGGCGAGAATTTCCTCTTGGTTGCCTCTGACTTCCATTAACGACAACCAAAGAGAACTACCATATCTTAAAATTCGGTTCTATCACTCAGTGAGTGGGAGATGAAAAATGTAGTTCTGCCAACTCGCTGAGAAAAACTGGTTAATAACCAGAATAAAACTGAGAAAAACTGGTTAATAACCAGAATAAAACTGAGAAAAACTGGTTAATAACCAGAATAAAACTGAGAAAAACTGGTTAATAACCAGAATAAAACTGAGAAAAACTGGTTAATAACCAGAATAAAACTGAGAAAAACTGGTTAATAACCAGAATAAAACTGAGAAAACAAAACGTAAAATGATCAGTTTCGTAGGATGATAACCACCACGTGCACTAATAGCTTCACTTAGTTGGTTCATTAGCGGAGTGCCCAGAAAGAATGGTGACATTTAATAACAACGTCTTCTTTATTCGGTAAACCGAAAATATTCAAACACTGCATATATCTCTCTCCTAAAGAACTTTATGTTTTGTTATAAATTTATCACGACTGCAAAATTCTCTTTTATTTTCGCGCGAAAACGTTTAATATTGTTACAATTCTCCCTACTAGTCGTAAAACTTTAACATAACTGAACGTTATGGTTTAGCCTTTAGCTTGGCTTCAGTTTACTTATTTCTAAATAGAACTTTTTAAAGCTTGTTACAACTATATTATAAAGTCTGTGTTCTGACTGTTCCATTAGATTAATGATGCACGAAGTGCTAATAATTTATATAAATTTCAAAAAGAAATTTTATTATTTGTGTACGTTCAATAATAATCAGGGTAAGACTGCAGTGAACTATTTCAATTCGTAAAAGCACCATCTAGTGAGGAATACTTGTATTAAAATATAAAGGAACAAATATTTATATAAACACAAAGACTTAGAACGATTATGATGGTTTATATGACAGAGTTATACCTGTTGCGATGGTTTATATGACAGAGTTATACCTATTACGATGGTTTATATGACACAGTTATACCTATTACGATGGTTTATATGACACAGTTATACCTATTGCGATGGTTTATATGACAGAGTTATACCTATTACGATGGTTTATATGACAGAGTTATACCTATTACGATGGTTTATATGACAGAGTTATACCTATTGCGATGGTTTATATGACAGAGTTATACCTATTACGATGGTTTATATGACAGAGTTATACCTATTACGATGGTTTATATGACAGAGTTATACCTATTACGATGGTTTATATGACAGAGTTATACCTATTGCGATGGTTTATATGACAGAGTTATACCTATTACGATGGTTTATATGACAGAGTTATACCTATTACGATGGTTTATATGACAGAGTTATACCTATTACGATGGTTTATATGACAGAGTTATACCTATTACGATGGTTTATATGACAGAATTATACCTATTACGATGGCTTATATGACAGTTACACCTATTACGATGATTTAACTGTAATCATTCTTGGTGGATTTTTTTTCTTTCTTTTATATCGATTATTTTTATGTACACAATTTCTTCAAACTGGTGAGTATATTACTGAATAATACTATGTTCACATTTTTACCAGGAAATGAAAACAGAATTATTTCTTTAACTTAGAACGAAAGAACCTTTCCTTAATATATCTTTTAAGTTTCAGATATCATATATTATGTTCTAAGTTAGTAACTACAAAACTGTTTTTGGCTAATATAAACAATAAACTCAGATTAAATAAAATTATTTCTTTGTTTTGTTGAATTTCGCGCAAAACTACTCAAGGGCTATCTGCGCTAGCCGTTCATAATTTAGGAGGCCTATACGAAACTCTCTAACAGGCCATTAAAGAGTAGTTTGTGTTGTTTTTTTTGTTAATGCAACGTCCAGTATTTTTTCTGTTAATAGAAGCACAACATATATGTGGAAGGTAATTTCTAGGAACATTTCTTTTTAATCGAATGATTTTTCTTTATCTTTATCTCTGCACATCTTTGACTGTTACGTATGATGCTGCGACCACAGGGAGCAGGAGAGAACCGCCCAAGGTTATCGTGTCTTTTATTAGGCCTTATCTCATCATACGTCACGATGAATCAGAGCCAATCAGAACTTATCGAAAACGCCGACTACCCTTCGATTTACCAAGCGTTGTCAAATAAATTATTTTCACTTTATGAATGCTAAGTAACTCGTTACCGTCATAAGCAGATTGATAACCCACAGTCGTTACCTGGATTAGCGCATGAGTCTTTACTTCCATAAGCACATTGGTAAACTATAATACAAATCCACAACACATTTTTTTTAAACATCAGTTCAAGTAGTAGGTTTGAGGACTTTAATGGACCACAACTACCTGTTGAAAATAAGGGAGACGGAGTTTCAACTTGACGCCTCAGTTTAGAAGCCGAACCGTCATCTCTGTTCAAGAACAAATAAAAACCCATTTAAGTCCACAAAGTTGCTATGTCTACTTCCACTGTAAGAACAACAGTTCAAATACAGGAGCGGTATTTTATTACTTCATCTTAACTAGTTAAACTGACTGCTAACTTTTATTAATTTATCTTAACAAGTTAAACTGACTGCTAACTTTTATTAATTCATCTTAACACGTTAAACTGACTGCTAACTTTTATTAATTCATCTTAAAAAGTTAAACTGACGGCTTTTATTAATTCATCTTAACAAGTTAAACTGACTGCTTTTATTAATTCATCTTAACACGTTAAACTTTCTGCTAACTTTTATTAATTCATCTTAACAAGTTAAACTGACTGCTTTTATTAATTCATCTTAACAAGTTAAACTGACTGCTAACTTTTATTAATTCATCTTAACAAGTTAAACTGACTGCTAACTTTTGTTAATTCATCTTAACAAGTTAAACTGACTGCTAACTTTTATTAATTCATCTTAACAACTTAAACTGACTGCTAACTTTTATTAATTCATCTTAACAAGTTAAACGTTCTGCTAACTTTTATTAATTCATCTTAACAAGTTAAACTGACTGTTTTTATTAATTCATCTTAACAAGTTAAACTGACTGCTAACTTTTATTAATTCATCTTAACAAGTTAAACTGAATGCTAACTTTTGTTAATTCATCTTAACAAGTTAAACTGACTGCTAACTTTTGTTAATTAATCTTAACAAGTTAAACTGACTGATAACTTTTATTAATTCATCTTAACGCGTTAAACTGACTGCTAACTTTTATTAATTCATCTTAACAAGTTAAACTGACTGCTAACTTTTGTTAATTCATCTTAAAAAGTTAAACTGACTGCTAACTTTTATTAATTAATCTCAACAAGTTAAACTGAATGCTAACTTTTAGTAATTCATCTTAACAAGTTAAACTGACTGGTAAGTTTTTTAATTAATCTCAACAAGTTAAACTGAATGCTAACTTTTAGTAATTCATCTTAACAAGTTAAACTGACTGGTAAGTTTTTTAATTAATCTTAACAAGTTAAACTGACTGCTAACTTTTATTAATTAATCTCAACAAGTTAAACTGAATGCTAACTTTTATTAGTTCATCTTAACAAGTTAAACTGACTGCTTTTATTAATTCATCTTAACAAGTTAAACGTTCTGCTAACTTTTATTAGTTCATCTTAACATGTTAAACTGACTGCTTTTATTACTTCATCTTGACAAGTTAAACTTTCTGCTAACTTTTATTAATTCATCTTAACAAGTTAATCTGACTGCTGACTTTTATTAATTAATCTCAACAAGTTAAACTGAATGCTAACTTTTAGTAATTAATCTCAACAAGTTAAACTGACTGCTTTTATTAGTTCATCTTGACAAGTTAAACTTTTTGCTAACTTTTATTAATTCATCTTAACAAGTTAAACTGACTGCTAACTTTTGTTAATTCATCTTAACAAGTTAAACTGACTGCTAACTTTTGTTAATTCATCTTAACACATTAAACTGACTGCTAACTTTTATTAATTCATCTTAACAAGTTAAATTGACTGCTAACTTTTATTAATTCATCTTAACAAGTTAAACTGACTGCTAACTTTTATTAATTCATCTTAACAAGTTAAACTGACTGATAACTTTTATTATACAGTACTTTTACAAAGTTAAGTTTGCTGCTAAGTTTTATTATACAGTAGTTTTACAAAGTTAAGTTTGCTGCTAAGTTTTATTATACAGTACTTCTACAAAGTTAACTTTGCTGCTAAGTTTTATTATACAGTACTTTTACAAAGTTAACTTTGCTGCCAAGTTTATTATCCTACAGTTTAATAAATTTAGGCTTAATTGTAAGTTGTTTCACAAACTTCAGTAATGTGAAGACAATAATTCAGGAGGTTGATAACGGTAACATAAGATCCCTTTATCTCCAGCAGTAAGCTAGCTACTCGATCTGGTGTATTCATGAATTTTAACGTAATATATCAGACAACCTTATCAATAAATCGTACCTTAAAGGTTATATGATTATTATTTTTTCTAAATTAACTGTTAATTTTGAAGCCGGTAAGCCGTGTTAACCTGTTTAATTTTTTTAAAAAGAAAACCTAGAGTTATGTTTCTTGTTATTAGAGTGCAGTTTTATTTTTGGAGATAAGTTTTTCACATATGGCCTTTCTCCTTCATATCCCTTCAAGCGTAATGCTTAGTTAACACGGTTGGATTTTCCCAACATAATAATTTATCTTACTCTGTTCCATCAGACTAAACCGTTTGTTTAGTAAACGCTTTATATACCAAAGAACAAACAACAATGTATGATTAATATAGTAACTAAACATAGTTGACACTAAGAAAGAAGAGAGATTATAATTTTTGTTTAGCTGAATAACAACTAGATGTCAGTGGAAACTAATACTCACTTTGTATTTATTTTATTGTTCAAGATAACTAAATACTATTGACTTTTAGAAAACACCGAACTTTACTGTTTTCAAACAAACAATAAAGAAACGTTGCTGGCGATTAGAAACCATTTGCCCTATTACAACGTGATTAAATAAAATGTACTTCATTATACGAGATATTTTTCTTCAACAGTTGATTTTCATGGTAGGAACAAGAAAAAAAACACGATATTTTTTTCTTTATCTAAACAGGTAAAACTGGTACCATACAAGATAGGCTTAGCATACTACGTGACTGCATACAGAAACCATGTATATACTCTGCACTGAGTAAATCTTTACTAAAGGGAAATGTTTCACGTGAAGTGATGCACGCAAGACACATCAATTTGTTTATTTTAGAATAATATGCACTGGAGAATCTAATGTGATTTTCTCAAATAACCAATATAGTAGTAACCGCCGTATAACGCATTTTAACATCTAATATATGTAACTGTTGAAACAGATCCGTTGGACACGTGGATGAAGAGATTGCAACACGTGAGCTGTGCATTTACTGGAAAAGTTAAATTCCATTTAGGGATAAACTCAGTTGTTTGGTCAGGCCTAAAACATGCACCCTTCTTGTGTGTGTGTGTTCTATGTTTTTTGTTTTGTTTTTCAACATATGTGTTGTCAGTCGCCCGAGAGAGAGAGGTTTTTGTCGTGGTTGTATCGTTTGGTAATCCATTACTGCTCTACAGACACTTTGCGTTGCTATAGTGACTATGATACTTTACGTTGCCATAGCGACTACAATAACTGCACGATTTTCTAAGAGGTTGTTTATAAGTGCGCGAGAAACATAAAGTGAAATCCCAGCAACGAGATATTATTAGTAAGAAACAGTTGGTGATAAGTTTCATGTATTTTTAAACCATTATTTATTGCCCAGGGCTACTTGTCATGTTCTTTCTCCGTTCTTTGGTTGACTTAAAGTAAATCACTTTAAAACACGGCAGTACGAGCAATCTTCAGAAAACAGAACAGAATTTAATCTAGAGGAAAATAAAACGATTTTCTTACAGCGTGAGGTGGTCGTGGAAGTAAACGTTACAAAGGGATTATTTCAAAAAAATTAATTTTCTGTTTTCATTTAATACGTAAACTTTACGGCTCTCCTGCTTGCGTCTTTATTTAGATAGTTTCGAATAGCACAATAGTTTTGACATTTGCACTGCAGTAAGACAAGTATGATGATACTTCTGTCTGTTTGTTTGTTTTGAATTTCGCGCAAAGCTACACGAAAGCTATCTGTGCTTGCCGTCCCTAATTTAGCAGTGTAAGACTAGAGGGAAGGCAGCTAGTCATCACCACCCACCGCCAACTTTTGAAATACTCTTTTACTAACAAATATTGGAATTGATAATCACATTATAATGCCCCCACGACTAAAAGGTCGAGCATGTTTGGCGTGACGGGGTTTCCAACCAGTGACCCTCAGATAACGAGTCGAGCACTCTAACCACCAGGATACTTCTGACGGCTTGTGACGTTAAAAATCGGGTTTCGATATCCGCAGTCGGCACAGCACAGATAGCCCAACGTCTGGCTTTGTACTTAACAATAATCATACACGAGAATTGAAAGCGTTTAACTTAGCAAGCTTTATCTATGTTTCTTTATTGGATCGGGTCGTGATCACTCCCGGCATGGCCAGGCGGTTAAAGCACTCGACTCACAATCCGAGGGTCGCGAGTTCGAATCCCCGTCACACCAAACATGCCCGTCCTTTCAGCCGTGGGGGCGTTATAATGTGACGATTAATCTCACTAATCATTGGTAAAAGAGTAGCCCAAGAGTTGGCGGTGGGTAGTGATGACTAGCTGCCTTCCCTCTATTCTTACACTGATAAATTAGGGACGGCTAGCGCAGATAGTCCTCGTGAAGCTTTACGCCAAGTTCAAAACAAACTAAACCAATCGTGGTTATCCCCATTCCGTTATAACAAGAACAATATTATTAAAATATTCAATCAACATTTTTTTTCATGAAATACTGTCGTATTAATAGCGAATCTATAGTTAACCACTAAACGTTTCGCTGTATAAAATCACCATAACCTCAAGCGATCCCATAAGTACAGGAATATCACGATACACAAGTTTCGTTTCTTGTCGGGCCTTGATGGTTAGGCGTTATAATGTGACGGTAAATCCAACTATATGTTGGTACAGAGTAGCCCACATCTCTTTTCTCTATCATCGCTAAAATATCGCACATATCACTCAATCTGCTTCGCGCGAAATTCGTGGAAACACACTTCCTCTCGTTCGAAATCGTGGAATTTCGCGCAGTTTCCTTCTTGCGTTAGTTTATTTTATTTATTTCAAAATTAATTACACATATACATCATTGAACGAACTTTATTTTAGAGTATTCTGTTAATGAAAATATCTAGTGAAGGAAGAACATATTCCAAGAGATGGTTTTTTGTTTTATTTTACCAAACATGTACAAGGACTACTTGCCGCTTAGCCATCCGTCAATTTTGAGTAGTAACTTGGGCCTGGCATGGCCTAGCGCGTTAAGGCGTGCGCTTCGTAATCTGAGGGTCGCAGGTTCGCGCCCGAGTCGCGCCAAACATGCTCGCCCTCCCAGCCGTGGGGGGGTTATAGTGTTACGGTCAATCCCACTATTCGTTGGTAAAAGAGTAGCCCAAGAGTTGGCAGTGGGTGGTGATGACTAGCTGCCTTCCCTCTAGTCTTACACTGCTAAATTAGGAACGGCTAGCACAGATAGCCCTCGAGTAGCTTTGTGCGAAATTCTAACAAACAAACAAACAATGAGTAGTAACTTACACGATAGAAGTCAGCCATTCAACAGAAATTACCGGTCAACTCTAAAGCTACTTAGACCCGGCATGGCCAGATGATTAGAAAAATATATATGTAAAAACAGCTGGTTTGGGTTGAGAAAATTGTTTATGTAGAGGAGCGAACAACGTTTCGACCTTCTTCGGTCATCGTTATTACTGATTATTAGGTGGTTAGAACCCTCGACTCGCTTGCTGAGGATTACAGGTTCGAATCCCCGTCGCATCAAACTTGCTCGCCCTTTCAACCGTGGAGCGTTTTAATATTACGTTCAATTCCACTATTAGTTAGTAAAAGAGTAGTCTAAGAGTTGGAGTTGGGTGGCGATGACTAGCTGCCTTTCCTCTAGTCTTACACCGATAAATTAGGGACGGCTAGAACAGATAGGCCTCGTGTAGCTTTGCGCGAAATTTAAGACAATTAAACAAACAAATGCGAACACTTACATTACTTAGTAACAATTGTATGAACATGTACTTTTTAATATACTCTTCTCCAGCTAAATGTGCTATAAATATTACATACTTTCATACTGAGAATTATTTCTTCGTTAAGTAATTTTTTTATTGAAGATCAAACCGAAAGTTAGTTTCTACAGATTTCAACGTTTCAAGTAAACGGATGAAGTTTTTGATCATTACTTGTATGTTTTCAAATGACACGTGGTTAAGATACTTCTAGGTCTTGTTTATCTACTACAAAATTCGTGTGACACATGGATTTACGACTCTGGTACCATGTTCATTTATTCGCAGTCTGACGTGTATGTGTAGACATGAACGGGCCCTGCAGGGTCAGATGGTTAGGGTGCTCGACTTGCGATCTGAGGGTCGCAGATTCGATTCCCCGTCACACCAAACATGTTTGCCTTTTCAGCCGTGGGGGCGTTATTATGTTACGGTCAATCCCATTGTCTGTAAACTAGATTCAGAACTTTACGTTTGACGAAATACAAATTATCAATAACTTCTAATCTAATAACTCAACCTACGTAAATATAAATGATTCTAGTAAATATCTAACATACATATCGTATACAATGAAAGGTTATAACAATTAAAACGCACTGATTCACAAGTTCCACAGCTGCTGTCGACGTTTTCGACCGTAATCCTTACAAGGCATATGTCATAATGCTTTTGTCCGTGTCCTACTCACATGATTAGTAATTTTAAAAAAAAGAGAAACAAAAAAGGAAAGTGATTACAAATATTTTAGACAATAATTAAATAATTTAATCTAATCATAATGATCTAATGAATATCTAATTCTTATAGTTCACGCAGTCATATACTTATGACGTCAGCCATAAGGTGAACATGACAACGATTCTGAGCAATAACTTCGACATTTAAATGAAAACAATGTAAAGAATTTCAGTTTATTTTTGGTTATTTTTAAAGTTTATAATTCTAAAATATGTATGCAAGTACGCTTCGGCTTTGGTAACAGCGCGTGCTGGTGAATTTAGTTAAAAAAAAAAAAACACTTGTTGCTATGATTTCTGGAGTGATATAGATCCAACAAATATTAGCCATTTCAACTCCTAGAATGCTTGTTACTTTTACGGAACTTCCTTCCACGCGCTTTAGATTCCTGAAGCAATTTCTACCCTAGCCACCATCATCAATCAAAAAGTTAATACTAGCAGGAAAGCGATGCTGCCCGCTTTGGAAGTCTAAACTTTCTAAATCAATTCTACATAGCTAAACTAAATCTGATTCCTTCAGTAAACAATATATAACAATTGTCATTCTTATAGCAGTCGGTTCGAACCGCATCTATTTCAACACCGAATAAAATAGTACACAGTTGACTCGTAAATTAACTACAAGTGTTTTGTAACTAAATTAATGTGTACAGTGCGCGATACTTGAGTAATAGATGTTAATAGAATGTTATGTCAATAATATGTTGTGTTTTAGGGTTAGGGATATGATACACCCATGGTATCAGTACGCGATTAAACTAACTCAGTTCATGGTAGTTCTCTAAGAAAATATATAACAGTTACTTATTTGTGTTTTGACGGAAACAGAATAACAGCTTTAGAGAAAGTTACCGTAACTGAGATGAGGAATGGAAGATACATTTATCTCCAAAATACCTAAAGATTGCGAAGAACCTTTGATATTGCAATCACACTGAGCAGCACAAGAAATGTTTACTTAAGAAGGGTAATACGTTCTGATGATGAGAACAGCCCTAACTAACACTAATTTGTTTTTACTCAGCAACGATTACATCTTATCAAGTGCGAATGTTTGTCTTTTCTTACATCTTATCAAGTGCGAATGTTTGTCTTTTCTTCATTATTCAGATAAATGGATACCCCCCCCCGAAAAAAAAGCACCATCTTAGCTTCTATTTCGAAGAGATACCATTTAGAATACTTGTAACAATCCTGGCGTAACACAACTCTAGCCACTGTAGACAAGAACACTCGTTACACAACCCTGGCCACTGTGAACAAGGACACTTATAACACAACCCTGGTCACTACAGACAAGAACACTTGTAACACAACCCTGGTCACTACAGACAAGAACACTTGTAACACAACCCTGGTCACTGAAGACAAGAACACTTATAACACAACTCTAGCCACTGTAGACAAGAACACTCGTTACACAACCCTGGCCACTGTGAACAAGGACACTTATAACACAGCCCTGGTCACTATAGACAAGAACACTTGTAACACAACCCTGGTCACTACAGACAAGAACACTTGTAACACAACCCTGGTCACTGAAGACAAGAACACTTGTAACACAACCCTGGTCACTACAGACAAGAACACTTGTAACACAACCCTGGTCACTGAAGACAAGAACACTTATAACACAACTCTAGCCACTGTAGACAAGAACACTCGTTACACAACCCTGGCCACTGTGAACAAGGACACTTATAACACAGCCCTGGTCACTATAGACAAGAACACTTGTAACACAACCCTGGTCACTACAGACAAGAACACTTGTAACACAACCCTGGTCACTGAAGACAAGAACACTTGTAACACAACCCTGGTCACTGAAGACAAGAACACTCGTTACACAACCCTGGCCACTGTGAACAAGGACACTTATAACACAGCCCTGGTCACTATAGACAAGAACACTTGTAACACAACCCTGGTCACTGTGAACAAGGACACTTGTAACACAACCCTGATCACTACAGACAAGAACACTTGTAACACAACCCTGGTCACTGAAGACAAGAACACTTGTAACACAACCCTGGTCACTGTGAACAAGAACACTGTAACACAACCCTGGTCACTGTGAACAAGGACACTTGTAACACAACCCTGGTCACTACAGACAAGAACACTTGTAACACAACCCTGGTCACTGTGAACAAGAACACTTGTAACACAATCATGTTCACTGAAGACAAGAACACTTGTAACACAACCATGGTCACTACAGACAAGAACACTTGTAACACAACCATGGTGATTGTGGTTTATTGAGAAACTCTAATAATGAAACACTCACCGTGTTATTATTTTATGTTTATGTTACTTGGAACTGATTTTACATTTTGAAAATAATATAAGTAAACACATAGGAACAAAATCTTTAGAGAATGAAAAACATCCTTGTTACGATCGATTAAAGTGTAACTTCAAAATAGAAATGCTTTCGATACTTTAGGAATAATAATGTGATAGACAGTCAGTAACCAAATTCATGTTGTAACTACATCGGTTTTGTTTTGTTACTTTCCAAGGAACTCCACAACCCCTATTTTACATAAAAAATTATGTATTAAGAGCTATTTCTAGGCGAGTTATCTTTGTTTGTTAAAGAAAGACGGCGTATAACTCAAACTGATTATTCATAAAATATTTTTGGAGATTAATCACGACAATAGGGTATTTATCTAGCGTGCAGAACGTCAATCGTTCATCTAAATCATAGGTTCTGGTGTGTAACTACATACATTCAAACTAAGTAGCGTCTGCTCCTGCTAACATGGAGCCGTTTTATGTTTCTTTGTTTTTAATTTTTATTTATTTTTCATAAATATCAAGCACTGTAACCCCCCCCCCCCAATATTCCATACAACATTTGTTGTTAGTTCTAACCCTGCTATACTATTTAGATCTGGTTAGTGACCTGGTATTAAGTTCCAATATAGTTAACCCTTACATAATTGAGTTACTTTTGAATTTTACTAATTAGATAGAAGAAACACTAAGACACAACAAGAAGACATTTTAATTGGAAATCTCTGCCATGAAATATTTAACAATTTGGTTTCTTCTAGACAAAAAATTATATATATATATATGTACGTGTTCTTTGGTTGCAGCATGAAATTGACGTTAACATTATAAAGTCGATTTCTTTCATATTAACGATATTTAAAATAAGCCGTGGGTAATGAGGCAGAGTTGTTTCTTTCGTTAAATGTTTCTACGGTGCCACCAAGAAGGAAAACCAGGAATTTCTAGTTGAGGACTGTCTGCTTTTCGTCAGACAAGAAAGGACACACGTCAGTAGAGTTTGTGTGTCTCACGATAATTAAGCACTGTGTACATCTGTGATTTGTTAAACTCGTTCCAAATCAAACAAGTCTAATTCACAATGTTTCCTTGTGATTGTCATTTGTTGGTGTTTTTTTACTTCCTTACTTATAACTTATATTCTACCGCTTGTTGCTCTAACAACGTGTTTAATTAATTATATTTTTAGTGTTCTGACTTCACGAAACGATAAAATAGGTTTATTTCAAACCCTACTTTAACGGCGAATTAAAAAAATGGAAAGTTGATAAATATTGATAAATACAACGGGTAGCTGAGAGATGTTGAAATAAACGACGCACCTGCCTGACGACAATGTGATTATACAAACCAAAGATTTAATGACACATTGGACGTGATAAAATCAGAGACCTATCGAAATCAGCCTTATTGAAAACCTGGTGAAAACAGATAACTAATGAAAAGATAAACTGGATCGAAACAGAAACCTGATGAAGTGGAGATGAATGTAACCTTACTAAAGGTGTGAGAGTTAAAAAAACAGGTTGTTAGGTCAAACATAAGAAAGGTTAACAACACATCAACTAATCTTAATATAAGAAACAGTTAATTTAAAAATTCAACCTCAGCAAGGGTTAAACCTAAATATTTATATCTCCATGATGGATGTAGAAATTAGAAACTTTTAACTAATGAGATGACAGACGAATGATAAACTAACGTGACAACATGGATAACAGATGGATTTAAAGCTAAGAAAACAAAGAGATGGATTTAAAATTAATGAAATAACAGATGGGTTTAAAACTAACGAAATAGCATATATAACAGATGGTTTTAAAACTAACGAAATAACATATATAACAGATGGATTTAAAAATAACAAAATAACATATATAACAGATGGATTTAAAACTAACGAAATAGCATAGACAACAGATGGATTTAAAGCTGAGAAGACAATGAGATGGACTTAAAATTAATGAAACAACGAAAATAAGAGAGATTTAAAACTAACAAGACAATACATATAGACGGATTTTAAACTGATGAGATAACAAAGATGAACCACAGGTTTGTATTTAAACTGATGAGATAACAAAGATGAACCACAGGTTTGTATTTAAACTGATGAGATAACAAAGATGAACCACAGGTTTGTATTTAAACTGATGAGATAACAAAGATAAACCACAGGTTTGTATTTAAACTGATGAGATAACAAAGATGAACCACAGGTTTGTATTTAAACTGATGAGATAACAAAAATGAACCACAGGTTTGTATTTAAACTGATGAGATAACAAAGATGAACCACAGGTTTGTATTTAAACTGATGAGATAACAAAGATGAACCACAGGTTTGTATTTAAACTGATGAGATAACAAAGATGAACAACAGGTTTGTATAGAGGACATGTTGTAGTTTTCAACATTTGCCTTTCTTATCGGACTGTTAGTTATTGTGCTTGAACTCATTTACTCCATAGAAACTATTTAAAACTAATGAAAAACACATAATGAAGTACGTGTTATAATACACTTCGTGAGAACGAACTTTATACCAAAACACTGAACGCATTTCGTGGTAATGAAGTGTTCTGCAGATTATACGTATTTCGTATTGTATTTATATGCGAATAAATATGTATATAAATAGAGATAGTTGGTGAAGAGCTCGCAAAGTAGAACTTTCGACATTTATTAGGTTTGTATTTCTCCAGTTCAAGTGATTCCTTGTTATCGTTTATTTGTTTTTTCAATTTTGCGCAAAGCTACACGAGGACTATCTAGGCGAACCGTCTCTAATTTAACACTGTAAGACTGAAGGAAGACAGCTGGTCATCACCACCCACCACCAACTCTTAGGCTACTCTTTTGCACTAACGAATAGTGGGATTGACCGCACATAATAATGACCCACGGCTGAAAGAGCGAGCATGTTTGGTGCCAGGGGGATTCGAAACCGCGATCTTCAGATTACGAGTCAAGCGCCCTAACCACATAACCATGCTGGGCTCGTGGATATTAAAAATATAATAACGGCTTGGGACAGCCACTTTTGTTTGATTTTTAGAGTTTGAAAACTTATATATTTATATCAATAATATTCTAGAAATAAAAACGAAGACCCAGGTTTTTTAATCAAGCGTAATGGTATACAGTAGGCTACACGTTTTATCCACTGAAACTTGGTTTTCTAGGGTTATCACACGTAATTTTAAGCTCAGACCTAGGAAATAACTCAAATATTTTGCTTTCACTAATTTCTATTTGCTTATTTATAGCAAATTCGTTTGATAGTATAATGAATATAAATAGACACTGTATAGTTTATATTAAATAGTTTTAATTATTACTATGTCAAAAAAACGTCGTTTTGTACTTGTTAGTCTCAATATTTAAGAATGTACATAAAACATGCACGCGCTTTCAAAAAATACAGTGTTGATACCTAATATAGCCTAAATATACCAATAATATAATTCAAGTAATCCAAGTGTTAAACTACATTATTGTCAAATTACGACTAAAAACAAAATAGTACGAAAACTTTAAACATGACCAGTTGGTAAGAGGGCGCTTAACTCGGAATCTGAGGATCGTGGGTTCGAATCCTTATCCCACCAAACATAACTATATATCAAATTATAATTCCTAATTTTTCGAAGGCATTTCTATTTCGAAGTTATACTTTAATTGGCCATTACAAAGGTGTTTTTACACTTTAAACGACCATTACAAGAAAGTTTTTTACACTTTTATCGACCATTACAAAGATGTTTTTACACTTTAATCGATCGTTACAAGCATGTTTTTCATTCTCTAAAGATTTTGTTCCTATGTGTTTACTTATATTATTTTCAAAATGTAAAATCAGTTCCAAGTAACATAAACATAAAATAATAACACGGTGAGTGTTTCATTATTAAAGTTTCTCAATAAACCACAATCACCAGGGTTGTGTTACAAGTGTTCTTGTTCACAGTGACCAGGGTTGTGTTACAAGTGTTCTTGTCTGTAGTGACCATGGTTGTGTTACTAGTGTTCGTTTCTACAGTGACCATGGTTGTGTTGCAAGTGTTCGTTTCTACAGTGACCATGGTTGTGTTGCAAGTGTTTGTTTCTACAGTGACCATGGTTGTGTTGCAAGTGTTTGTTTCTACAGTGACCATGGTTGTGTTGCAAGTGTTCGTTTCTACAGTGACCATGGTTGTGTTGCAAGTGTTCGTTTCTACAGTGACCATGGTTGTGTTGCAAGTGTTCGTTTCTACAGTGACCATGGTTGTGTTGCAAGTGTTTGTTTCTACAGTGACCAGTGTTGTGTTACAAATGTTCATGTCTACAGTAACCAGGGTTGTGTTACAAATGTTCATGTCTACAGTAACCAGGGTTGTGTTACAAATGTTCATGTCTACAGTAACCAGGGTTGTGTTACAAATGTTCATGTCTACAGTGACCAGGGTTGTGTTACAAATGTTCATGTCTACAGTAACCAGGGTTGTGTTACAAATGTTCATGTCTACAGTGACCATGGTTGTGTTACAAATGTCTACAGTGACCAGGGTTTTGTCACAAATGTTCATGTCTACAATGACCAGTGTTGTGTTACAAATGTTCATGTCTACAGTGATCATGGTTGTGTTACAAATGTCTACAGTGACCAGGGTTGTGTTGCACACGTCTACAGTGACCATGGTTGTGTTACGAGTGTTCGTTTCTACAGTGACCATGGTTGTGTTGCAAGTGTTCGTTTCTACAGTGACCATGGTTGTGTTGCAAGTGTTCGTTTCTACAGTGACCATGGTTGTGTTGCAAGTGTTCGTTTCTACAGTGACCATGGTTGTGTTGCGAGTGTTCGTTTCTACAGTGACCATGGTTGTGTTGCGAGTGTCTGTTTCTACAGTGACCATGGTTGTGTTGCGAGTGTTCGTTTCTACAGTGACCATGGTTGTGTTGCGAGTGTTCGTTTCTACAGTGACCATGGTTGTGTTGCAAGTGTTCGTTTCTACAGTGACCATGGTTGTGTTGCAAGTGTTTGTTTCTACAGTGACCATGGTTGTGTTGCAAGTGTTTGTTTCTACAGTGACCATGGTTGTGTTGCAAGTGTTCGTTTCTACAGTGACCATGGTTGTGTTGCAAGTGTTCGTTTCTGCAGTGACCATGGTTGTGTTGCAAGTGTTCGTTTCTACAATGACCATGGTTGTGTTGCAAGTGTTCGTTTCTACAGTGACCATGGTTGTGTTGCAAGTGTTCGTTTCTACAGTGACCATGGTTGTGTTGCAAGTGTTCGTTTCTACAGTGACTATGGTTGTGTTGCAAGTGTTTGTTTCTACAGTGACCAGTGTTGTGTTACAAATGTTCATGTCTACAGTAACCAGGGTTGTGTTACAAATGTTCATGTCTACAGTAACCAGGGTTGTGTTACAAATGTTCATGTCTACAGTGACCATGGTTGTGTTACAAATGTCTACAGTGACCAGGGTTGTGTTACAAGTCTTTGTTTCTACAGTGACCAGGGTTGTGTTGCACACGTCTACAGTGACCATGGTTGTGCCACAAGTTTTGTTTCTACAGTGACCAGTGTTGGGTCACAAGGAACCTACAGTGACCAGTTTTGGGTCACAAGGAACCCACAGCAATAATTACAAGTAGGATTAATTGTAATTTTGTGACGTTTCAGTTTACGTTTTAAAATTTTTTTATTAACACGTTACTTAGAACTCTGTAAGAAATTCCTCACGAACCGCCGAACAGACTTTCAAAAGCCTGTTTAAAAGACTTCATAGTTACCTTTAGAGTTACGCACATTCGCTAGAATTTTCACATATAATAGTTTCATTAGAACGGTTAGGTTGATTACAGGTTTAGAACACGTACATCGCATTGTTTTAAATATTCCGTAAGCCTTGCCTTGAGGGTTACCTCAAGTTTCACACATGACATTATTTCAGTTTCTATCACTAGAACAAAATATAACAGACACAAAGGTATTTTAAGAAAAAAAATATAATAATTAAGAAAAATAAAAAATCGAAAATAACTTTCAAATTGATTCGGATTAACCTGAGTAGTATCTTCTACTCACATGGTCTAAACGACCAGCTCATTCACGTCTAGGGCATGTCCGTATCTAACCAGAAGAAAGGTTATCCAGTCAGCAGAGCCTGCCACCACCAGGGCTTTTACCGGCCATTTGAATTGAATAACAGGGTCGACTGCCATTTTTATAATGCGCTCACAGACAAAAATGCAGAGCGTGTTCAACAGACATCACGTCACTAACCTTACGATCCTCAGCCCGACACGCTAACTATTATGTTAGTCTTGGCACAAAGCAGTTCGAAGACCATGACATCCACTGATCGATCGCTAGAAGCTAGATGAAAACTAGAAAAGAAAATTATCCTGAGGATCCAGATCTCTGTACAGGAAAATGCAGGTTCTAAAAAATGAATATGGGCGTAATGATAACAGTTGATAACACGATCGGATATTGTTTGGTATAAATATCTCAAGCCTTTATAACACAGTTGATAACACGATCGGATATTGTTTGGTATAAATATCTCAAGCCTTTATAACACAGTTGATAACACGATCGGATATTGTTTGGTATAAATATCTCAAGCCTTTATAAGTTGACTGAGAAGATGCAATAGTCTCATAACAAAGAAAGTACCACAGACTGAGAAGATGCAATAGTCTCATAACAAAAAAAAAGTACCACAGGCTGAAAAGGTACAGAAATCTCATAACAAAGAAAGTACCACAGGCTGAGATGGTACAATAGCCTCATAACAAAGAAAGTGCCACAGGCTGTGAAGGTACAACACCGTAACAATAGAACAATTATGACATGCTACAATGACATAACAACATTACTTTAGAAGAAGTACCACAGGTAGCAATTGTACAACGAAGTCACAATAAAACAAGTACCACAAGTAACGAAGGTACAATAATGTCACAACAGAACCACCACCAATGACTACAACGATATAACATCACAATAGAACAAATATCAAACACTAGCGATCTAACTTTACAATAAAATATTTAAATCTGTTAGTTTCAGCATTTTGTACCAGTGTATTCAGTGTAAGATCTTATCTCCAAAGGCTTCAGACTGTGAGCATTCACAAGCCTCCAGAGACATTAGTCTAAGAGACCGTTTTACGTAACGTTTTCCCTTAAACGAGTAGAAAAATATATGTTACAGTGATTTTCCAGAAGTGTTACTCTCAGAGTAAATGAATTACAAGCAAAAACTCTTTGTCTGCTCGAATAATTAAATTAGACTCTTTTGAGCAACATTATTAAATTATATATTTAGTATAAAATCCTTTCAGCTCGTAATTTCATTATCTGGGCGAGATTGAAGGGGGTTAAAAGTACTAAACACACAAAAAGAATATAAATCAATGTTGAACATGTGACGTCTAAACAGCGAAAACTGTAGTTGTCAAAGTTTTTTTCCCCTCACATCAGGAATCAATTCCTTATCACCAACGTGTCCCACATATCAGACAAGCCTCAGCCAGACAAGTACTGCTTACTAAGTAAAACAGTGATGAAGACGTCTTTCAACCTTCCTGACTGACGCGAACCACATAACCCTTGGTTTATCTTCAACGTCATGGTGAAAAAGATGTCATGTGAACCGATTATCACCGTACGGTATGCGTTAATGTATGGAGACACGAAATACAGAAAGTATGGATGAGATAGACATTCCAAGACAGGAAGCTTGGAGAATAATCTGAGGATATGAGAGGTGAAGTAAAATTAATAATAGAAATGGAGGAGCAGGGGTGGCGGGGAGGGAAGAATGCCAAAAGTAGGCTAAGATAACGAACATAAAGTGGACAAGAATAAGAAAGAAACGGACATAAAGTAAAGAAGTGAAGATAGAAGACGGAATTACTTTGTCAGGATAACATGGAAAGGACGAGGAGACAGGGTACCATGGTGATTAAACCAGGAGGCAGAATAATCGTTATAAGTAATATAATGATCCAAGTTTTGGGGGGTGAAAAGAAACGGCAGTTGATCATTAACACCCCTTTGTTACAACTCAAATGTGGCACCCTCGTGGTTCAGCGATAAGTCAGAAGGCCTATAATGCTACAAATCAGGTTTCGATACCCGTGGTGAGTCCAGGATAGGTTATTGTGTAGCTTTGAGGTTAACAACAACTGAAGAAAACAGCGTACGGATTACTTCAGACACGGAACTTGGATCTGGTGTTCGTTTAAAATTGAGATAAAATTAACAAAAATAACAAATTATTTTAAATATAAAACACAATAAAGTGAAATTATATGAAACTCGGGTGAACTGAAATATTAAATCCTAGAAACCATGTGCTAAACTTTACTTTCTCCATTCACAGCGCATGACGTCATGCTCAAGAAAGTCTGTAAAAAGTGATGCGGTTTATACCATATATGGGAAAACTGCAAATAAACCCAGGAACTAAAATTGGGGGTGGAATACAAAAACAATGGCATAGAGTGAGTAACTTGTCTTCCTTATTTAACAAGCTCGAAACAAGATTATTTTAACTGTGTAAAGAATTCGACTGTTCAAAACTGAATTCTGTTTAAACTTCTTTATGTAGATGTACATTACGGAGTTTGGTTTATGTGCTCTGTTCTTTTTTTTTTAAAAAAAAAAGGTAAATGTTTTTATCACCACCAGGAGAAGTGGAGACGACAGGCTATTTTGCTTAAATTCCAGAAAAGATGAACCAACTGGTCCTCTTACGGTCCAATGACAAACATGGCAAGTCTTGGCACGAGCTATGATGGATCACACCACCTATACTAACTTGAATAGTCCCTGTTGGCGAGACTTGTGTGATTGGAAAACCAGCCAACACCGTCTTGAATGACAGCCAGATTGACACGTTTCGTTAAAAGATAGCATCTAAGTTTTATTGGAGTTTAGAAGTTGTTTTTTTCATAGAATAACAACAAAACTTAGTTACGGTCAGCAAACGTTTTACAATAGTTTAACAACGAGAAATCAATTTACACACCGTGAGAGAATATACCACACCAAATGTATGCGTGGTTTCTGTCTATCACTTAACGGTAAAAAATACCTGCCGCAACCAAACGAGGGTATAATACCAATACCAGGACATGTGGTGGATGTGGAAACTAAATAGGGATCTAGGTGGTGGTTTTAATATATATTTTATTACCAAGTTGTTCAGCCTTACGATATAGAATGTTCGTTTTATGTATTTTTGTAATTTTAATAAAATACTTCGCTAATAAACAGTTTCAAATGAAAGAATATTGGACGACACTGATACAGATATTTCTGCTCGTTCATTCATTTCTAGTTAAGCACAAAGATACACAATTCTTGATGATGAAATCCCACTTGAAATAAAAATGTATCTCAGAACGGCTGTTATGGGTAGTAACACTTTTATTGATAAAGAGAGAACAACGTTTCGACCTTCCTAAGTCATCTTAACCTAAAGATGACCTAGGAAGGTCGAAACGTTGTTCTCTCTTTATCAATAGGCCCGACATGGCCATGTTGGTTAAGGCGTTCTACTCGCAGTCTGTGGGTCGCGGGTTCGAATCCCGTCGCACCAAACATGCTGGCCCTTTCAGCCGTGGGGCCGTTATAATGTGACGGGGTCAATCCAACTATTCGTTGGTAAAAGAGTAGCCCAAGAGTTGGCGGTGGGTGGTGATGACTAGCTGCCTTCCCTCCCGTCTTACACTGCTAAATTAGGGACGGCTAGAGCAGATAGCCCTCGTATAGCTTTGCGCGAAATTTAGAAACAAACAAACAAATCCTTATTAATAAAAATGTTAATGCTCTTACCAGCCGTTCTGAGATACAAAGCTACACAATGTACCATTTGTGTTGTGTCCACCAAAACTAAAATAAACCTGATTTTACCGTTGTAAGTCCACAAGGTGGATGGATGTTCGCGTATTACACGCCGAACTAAAAAAGCTCGCTTATTTTACTTTTGTAAAATTTAAAACAACAAACTGGCGGTGTAATTCGCTTATATAACTTCACGGGAAGGTTCCACAATTTGGCAAGAGATCAAGTCCTATCACAGAAACGGACCAATCAGAGGGCGGTGTTTAATGAGACACATCACTCACTGCTGTGAAAACGACATCAATCTTCGGGTTATAACAACCACTTACTCAGGTTTTATGTTGTTGATTTTCAGCGACATTCTAAGAGGCCAATGGTCATTTTTACAATAAAAGACCAACAGAGAATTATTTATTCCCGACATCAACCGTACTGATATCTCGTGATCCTAATTAGTATAAAGGTTTGGATTTGAGAATTTGTAATTTCAGTGGATTTATGCTTGTGTATGGCGTTTACTTCAAAACAGAGAAAGAATACTTAGAAACCCTAGCAAGAGTCCCTTCCATAAAATATTTAGAAACATTTACGACAGTGGTTTCTTTAAACTTTAACTAGAGAAATGAAATTTTAATAAGATTCAAGTAATACTTCTATATATTATGTAAAACTCACTTACAGGATGCAAACTTTTATTTTCCTTCTTTGATTCTTTACCTCACATGTCACCACCTAGTAATGAATCAGCGAAACACTTTACCTCACATGATACCTAGTACCGAATCAGCAAAACATTTTCTTATCCCTTTTAAGGTTTATGGACTAAACGATTAGTCGCCCGCTGGTACAGCGGTAAGTCTACGGACTTCCAACGTTAAAATTAGGGTTTCGATTCCCCTGGATGTACTCAGCAGATAGCCCGATGTGGCTTTGCTATAAGAAACACACACTAAACCACTATACTCCCATAAACAACCCTACTACCACCCCCAACGGTAAGTCGTTTGTTTCAGAGTGATGGATGACACCTTGGGTTATCTGTTGAAATCAACACGGAGAATTAAACACCGGATTTTAGCGTTCTAAGTCCATAAACTTATTAGCGTCCCGCCAGCAATATAATTAGCCTGAATGTTTGTAACACGAGATACAGGTTTCGATACCCGAGGTAAACAGAACACAGAGATTCCACTGTGTGGTTTTACGTTTATCAGTAGACAAATAAACAGTTATTTTCTATTTACTGAATAAGACCGAATACTAAAATTAATGTAAACGAAACTTTCCATTTTTATCAATAAAACTGATTACTACATTCATCAAGTCAGGAACCTACATCACGTGCTTAAGTGTATTTAAGATATATTATCCAATGATATAAGCAAGCTTGCATAAATAGCGTCATCTAGTATGATACAAATATAAATATAATTAAATTCTTCTATTTGATATTCACACTAATTATCATACAAAATCCTAACATCGTAGGATTAAGAGTTGTGTAAACAGTAATAATGAATTAAAACATAAAGCTGACCTCTTGTGACGGGCAAATGCAATTAGAGCATAAAAGTTTATTTGGAGATTTTATTTTTTTTACAAATCTAAGTTTAACCATCAGATGAAATTTGGTTCTTGGAACCTTTTTAGAGAAAATTCACAAAGTTGTTTTGTTTGTTTTCAAATTTCGCATAAAGCTACACAAGGCATATCTGCGCTAACCATTCCTCATTTAGCAGTGTAAGACTAGAAATAAGGCAGCTAGTCATTACCACCCACCGCCAACTTTTAGGTTCCTCCTTTACCAATAGTGGTATTGACTGTTACATTATAACGCCGCCACGGCTGAAAGGGCAACCATGTTTGGTGTGACGGGGATTCGAACCCGCAACCCTCGGATTACGAGCCGAGTGCCTTATCTAGCTGGCCATGCCGGGCCGCCAGTACTGGACAAGGAGCTTTCATAAGTGCACTTTGACCCTGAAGAAGAAAGGTTTTTTCAAGACCTTTATCGTTTTATTGATAAAAGATCAGAAGATGGGCTAGCGCTGGGCATTAGCCCGAATTCTCGTCACACCAAACAAGCACTTTCAACCGTGGGGGCGTTATAATGTGAGGGTTAGTCCCATTATTCTTTGCTGAAAAAGTAACTCAAGAGTTGGCGGTTGGTGGTGATGACTAGCTGCCTTTCACCTAGTCTTAAACTGCTAAATTAGAAATGGTTAGCGTAGATAACCATCGTATAGCTTTGCTCGAAATTCAAAACAAACAAACGAATAAGCGCTGGATTTATCGTTAAAAAATATACATAAAAAAGGGCAAATGAAGACAATACATGGACATTGTCTGAAAAGGGCCGGAGTACTGTGGGATACTCTAGCCTATATGAAAGTTAGGGATAGAGGAAGAGGTCTTGTGCACTTGACCGTTCTGGGTATTTAAAATTCAACATACCCAAATACCCACAAAGATAAGCGAAGTGGACATCAGGTTTGACGTCGTGAGGATCAGAGTTGAGCCACAACAGCGTTTCCCCTTTAACCTTTAATCCCTTCAGTTAACCGGACGTCGGCTTTAATGTCACAGCTTCTACCGTTTGCATCAAAATTGGATTATTTGTTTTTGCTGCCAGCAGGGTGGACAAGTCCTGATGACGTGGGCTTTAAGATAGAGACCACTTACCATTGGATTATTTGTTTTTGCCGCCAGCAGGGTGGACAAGTCCTGATGACGTGGGCTTGAAGATAGAGACCACTTATCATTTCTCCTCCTCTCATCTTTCTCACCTATCAAATCCGCGAGACTACGTCAGAACAGCAGCTGTGAAATACGAGATCGCTGAATAGATTGTCATTTATCTTTCTTTCTTTAAATTAAACACGAGTGCTTGAATAGCGGATTCAGGCCTCGCGGTTTTTAGTTTGTTTTCTGACACCATTTGAGGCCCTTATGGTGATTACTTACACGGTGGTTTTAGTCTGATGACAGGAGCATGAAATAACACGTACGGTGGAAGAAAAAACGCATTGCGACAAGACAAGACAGCAAGTTAGGAAGCTATACAAAAATATTAGTTACGCAGATTCAGTTGTTGTTGTTTTTTCAGTAGTTGTATTTCTTGATAGCGGAGTCGTAGTTGAATAGTAAGAAAACTTTTATTAAAACACCGGGCGTTAAGGACTGGATTTTTCTTGAATAGAGCGGCCCTATTAGAAAGCAGCTGGTGTATTATCCAGGTGAAAGTATGATAAATGAACTTAAAAAAAAAAAGCATTATGACGTCACGATGCTTACTGTGCGACAGACTCCAAAGTGTGAAATTTATAACCAAATCAATAGCCTCGGCTGCAAACCACGAAACACTACGTCAGGCCTGCCACAAAAGAAGTGAGAGACGCGTAGCTTTCAGCTAGTGACAAATCGACTGTCGATTACAGAGTGAGAAAGTCTCTAGTGTTTAATAGTGGCGATTCGATTCGAATTTCTCTTCCTTCTTGTCGTTGATAAAGAGTCCATGAGACTTAGAGGGTATTCCACTACATGTTCAGTCCGAGGTGGTTCTTTTATTGTTTTTTTCGTTTGTCTTTATAGATACACGATAAAAGACAACAACTAATTTCCAAGATCATTCGTTCCAGAAAAGAGAAATTTTGACTGTAAATTATCTAATTTTATTTCATAAAACATAAATCATGTGACTGATTCGTAATGAACCTGATGGTACCTTTACTGGTGAAACAATGGTTGTAGTGAACCTGTTTTACTCGATGGTACCATTAAGTTAAACCACAATTGTAATAAATCTATTTCACTTGATGGTACCTTCACTGATTAAACCATGGTTGTAATAAATCTGTTTCACTTGATGGTACTCTACTGATTAAACCATGGTTGTGATAAATCTGTTTCACTTGATGGTACTCTAATGATTACACCATGGTTGTAATAAATATGTTTCACTTGATGGTACTCTACTGATTAAACCATGGTTGTGATAAATCTGTTTCACTTGATGGTACCTTCACTGATTAAACCATGGTTGTAATGAATGAAATATTAGTGCAAGATCCAAGTTTTAGTGTTAGCTTCATCAGGTACCGACGGTTTCAAGTATTAATTATACAAAGTTTATGTTTATATCTAAGGTTTCTTGACCAAAATAAGACATGTAGTCGCACAGCGGTATGTGTGCGGACTTAAAACGCTATAACTGGGTTTCGATACATTCTGTGGACAAGCAGAACAACGCATTGTGGAGCTCCAGTGTCCCGTTAGTGTTTTAGTTATCCCTGGAGCTCCAGTGTTTCAGTTATCCCTGAAGCTCCAGTGTTTCAGTTATCCCTGAAGCTCCAGTGTTCCATTAGTGTTTTAGTTTTCCCTGAAGCTCCAGTGTCCCGTTAGTGTTTTAGTTATCCCTGGAGCTCCAGTGTTCCGTCAGTGTTTTAGTTTTCCCTGGAGCTCCAGTGTCCCGTTAGTGTTTTAGTTATCCCTGTAGCTCCAGTGTCCCGTTAGTGTTTTAGTTTTCCCTGGAGCTCCAGTGTCCCATTTCGGAGGAGATTTATTCAAATTCTATTTTAACGTTTTCAGTGAATATTAATCATTTTTTAAACATAGGAAAACAGCCTGCAATAAGAATATGTGTGGGACACGATGTGGGACGGCTTTATAACTCTTCAGATTGTTACAAATATCCGTTTGTTGACATTTTCACTCGCGCACAGTTTATGAGTCTTGATACTGAATATCGAAATGTCTGAACGCCGACTCTGAATATTTTATGTAAAGACGAGAAAGCTTTAAAAAAGTTTCAAATGTCCAGAAAGCACCCGTGGCTTTCAATTCATCAGAAATTGTAGTGTACCAAACCGCGAGAATTATCTGTCTAAACAGTCTGATGTTGAAAATAATTAAGTCCAGCAAGCTTCCTTTTAAAATAAGCATCTTATAAATCATTGAAACTGTGGGTAAAATAACAGATATTGTCGTCTTAAGGTAATTAATTATAACCGAAATTCAGAGATAAATATTAATAACAGTGTCTAGGTTCTATGAGTTTATCAGCTGTGGTTCTATAAAGGTAGATAGTGCTGTCCAGGTGGTTAAGGCACTCGACTCGTAATCCGAGAGTCGCGGGTTCGACTCCCCGTCACACCAAACATGCTCGCCATTTCAGTCGTGGGGGCTTTATAATGTGACAGTCTCTCCCACTATTCATTGATAAAAGAGTAGCTCAACAGTTGGCGGTGGGTGGTGATGACTAGCTGCCTTCCCTCTAATCTTGCACTGCTACATTATGAGCGGCTAGAGCAGATAGCCCTCGTGTAGCTTTGCGCGAAATTCAAAACAAACCACACCAATCTATAAAGGTGTTTAACTTGTAAGGTTTATTAGGCGTGGTCCCATAAAGTTAGACAACTTGTAAGGTTTATGAGGCGTGGTTCTATAAAGGTTTCTTGTTTCTATAATTTTACCACCTGTGGATCTATAATGGTAATAACGTTCTACAATTGTTACAGCTGTTATCAGCTGTTGTTCTATAAAGGTGACAAAATTCTTTTTTTCCGTTGTGGTTCTATAAAGGTTCAACAATTGTATTAGCTGTGGATCTATGAATGTGTCTAGGTTTTACGAGTTTATCAGCTACGTAGTACGGTCTTTGAAATTAAACAGTATACCATAAATAAATGACGTGAGAAAGGTCAAACAAATATGGTGATGTGCTAATACAGATGGTTTGTTTATTTGTTGTTGAGCGCAAAGGTACACAATGGGCTATTTGTCGCGGATATCGAAACCCGATTTTTAGCATTACCGTTCAGCCGCCGAGGGGCTGGTACAAAGGATTATTCAACTTATACAGTGGTGCAAGTGAGCTATGGTGCTACACGTACAGCAGACTTCTGTATTTGGTTCAGGATCTACAGTGAGACATGTTGAAAAGATGTATGAACAATGATTGGACTTTCATTTGAACGAACCATAGAATTAAGATTGTGATAACGAAAAAGAATCATTTGACCCAAAATACATTAAGCCGAAGGTGAAATTGTTCTTCTAGTAACATTAATAAAGTAATAAATAAGGATTTGAAATTTGAGAAGTCTTACAAGCCTTACACATAATGGATGTTAGATTTCATGAGAAATATGGTTATATTGGATATCGACGCCTTCGAGTTGCTTATCAAAATGATATCTAGGTACAATGTAGGATCTGGTTATCAAGGCCTATGATTGGCCTCTTTATTTTCACACTTGCTGTCGAGGAAAATAGTGCATAGTTGTGGTCATCAGATTCTGAACAATGGCGGCACGAGACCCGGGACAACGTTCATTTAATTGCGATTATCAAATAATTTATTAACGAGATGCATTGTTGTTCTACAATTAGGGTCCTGGCATGGCCAGGTGGTTAAAACACTCGACTCGTAATCCGGGGATCGCGGGTTCAAATCCCATTAGCACCAAACATGCTTGCCCTTTCAGCCGTGGGGGCGTTATAATATCATGACCAATCCCTCTATTCGTTGGTAAAGGAGTAGCCCAAAAGTTGGCGGCGGGTGGCGATAACTAGTTGCCTTCCCTCTAGTCTTACATTGCTAAATTAGGGACGGCTAGCGCAGACAAACACTAAAAATTGTCCCCCACTGGTACAACGGAAAGCCTACGGATTTAGAACGCTAATATCAGGGGTTCCATTCCAGATAACCAGATGTAGCTTTGCTATAGGAAAACACACACACACTAAAAATTCCAAAATGTCGATAGGATATAACGAAATTGTTAAGAGAATTTGAAAAATGTTTTCTTGTTTAATAATTTGAACTGAAGTTAGTGAGTAATGAATGTCTTATTGCAGCACTCATTACAATCTACATAACGCTTTACTTTATCGACTTCTTTCTTAACGCCGAGCATAAATAAACACCATTAAAATACAGGTCTGATTCGTACTTGTCAAAACAATATACGCGTACATCATGGCCAATAGCAGTACTGGAAAAATATAGTAATGCTAATTATTGGAGGTTTGAATCTTCCATAGAACAAAACAAAACTCCAGCAACAACCGAAAAAAAAATCAATTACATGTACGATGTTGGGAATATTCCAACTAGAAAGATTGAGAGACACGAGCCACCAGCACAACAAAGCGACGACTGCTGACCCTACTAATAGAATGTAATGAAAACTATTTGATGAATGTTCTTGCATCCAATTATAAATGGGCTTTCGAGTGAAGCCCGAGAAATTTAATGAAACGTGAAACGTTCCGGGTTTACTATTACGTGCATCAGGAGAATTGTCTTCTTACCTCACAGCTTTCAAGAAGAGCTCGCTTCCAATTTAATAAATAATTTTTATTAGGTCACGTCCAGGGTCTCATTAAATCCTAGCACGATGCTGGACAAATTAAAGTCGGAACTTCAAGCCCTACAAGAAACCTATATCTACCTTGTCCGGACAGCTCGAAGTCGACACAAGGTGTCGTGTTACCAACTTAATTTAAATGTGAAATGTAACCTCTTCTAAATACGATATTGAAGAGAAAACTGAGTTTTGTTTACCACACCTCGGATGTGGTATTACAATATGTGTAATGTAAGTAGAGATTTACAGAAATACCGCTTGTAAAAAGAATTTAATATAGAAATTCCGATTTAGGGAAACTTCTGTTTTTTAATAGTAATTGTTTTTGTTCCTCAGAAAAAAAAAGTTTAATACAGTTCTAAAATAAACATTTTAAAAGTTATAAAAAAGATGAATAGATTCAGAATCTTTCTCAGTGGTGACAACTTATGACGCTAACATTCGGGTTTTGATACCCGCCGTGGACAGATCAAGATTTTTATAAATTGTTTAAACATATATTCAAGAAACACAAGTACAGACGCATCGGTTACCTCACACTATGTTTACGTTTTATCTAAGAAATATTAAAATATCTGTATTTAGTGTTTATAGCAAAGTTATTAAAGTTATCTACGTCCATCTGAAGTTTTGAACTACTGACCAGAGACAAAGCTGTCAGTAAACCATCAACACCCTACCATCTACACAAAGGAACTGACTGTCATTCTTATAACGTACCCACAGTCCAGAGGGGAAAATGGGGAATATTTTATGGTAAGGCTCAGATTCAGACAGTGCTTACCAAGATCATGAACTCCACCTAACGGTCCGAAAGAAAGGGAAGTAGTTTTATTATAACGGGACCCTAACAGGGAACCTTTTGATTAACACACCGTAGCGTTGACCAATTGGCTGGCCTCACGTGAACTAAAACGATAGCAAATTGCGATGCTCACTGTTATCTTGTTCAAGCGACATGACTGAGGTAAGGAAAATACGAAAATCATTAGTGATAGGCTAACATGGTAGGCTTTAAGTCAGGTTGCATGTGAAAGAAGAGAGGCATAATGTCTTGTATCAGGCCTAATATGCTGCAGGCTAGGTGGTGAAATTAAAATATGCTGCAGGCTAGGTGGTGAAATTAAAATATGCTGCATGCTAGGTGGTGAAATTAAAATATGCTGCAGGCTAGGTGGTCAAATTAAAATATGCTGCAGGCTAGGTGGTCAAATTAAAATATGCTGCAGGCTAGGTGGTCAAATTAAAATATGCTGCAGGCTAGGTGGTGAAATTAAAATATGCTGCAGGCTAGGTGGTCAAATTAAAATATGCTGCAGGCTAGGTGGTGAAATTAAAATATGCTGCAGGCTAGGTGGTCAAATTAAAATATGCTGCAGGCTAGGTGGTCAAATTAAAATATGCTGCAGGCTAGGTGGTCAAATTAAAATATGCTGCAGGCTAGGTGGTCAAATTAAAATATGCTGCAGGCTAGGTGGTCAAATTAAAATATGCTACAGGCTAGGTGGTCAAATTAAAATATGCTGCAGGCTAGGTGGTGAAATTAAAATATGCTGCAGGCTAGGTGATCAAATTAAAATACGCTGCAGGCTAGGTGGTGAAATTAAAATATGCTGTAGGCTAGGTGGTGAACTTAAAATATGCTGCAGGCTAGGTGGTGAAATTAAAATAAACAATAGGCAATTTTCAAAAGAAAACAAAGAGATAAAATTGGGCGATTCTGATTTCATTTCTTGGTTTATATTCTTGTGTTCACTTCTCTCTATTAGATCATTTGTACGGCAACAAAGTGTAACATTTAGAAGATATTTGAGACGTTTAACTTCCCCGCAAAATGAACTAGTGGTCAATTACTGGATATCAGACGGACCCGAGCAATCATAAGATTGTAAGCAGTATTACAGTAGTAATTTCTGGTTAAACTAGTCCTCATTCAAACAAATAATAAAACTAGAAATATAAACCTAACTATAAAAATATATTATCTTCTGTTTGTTGGGTGGTCCTGAATTTTGTTCAAAGCTACAAGAGAGCTATCGGCGGTAGGAATCCTAAATTTAGCAATGTAAGGCTAGAGGGAAAACAGCTAGTCATCACCACATATCACCACCTCTTGGGCTGCTCTTTAACTAATAAATGGTGGGATTGACACGTATAACGGTAGTCTACAAGTATACCAATCAAATATGGAATTATTTACACGTGGAGTGTGAAACATGTATAATGGTAGTCTACAAGTATACCAATCAAATATGGAATTATTTACACGTGGAGTGTGAAACATGTATAATGGTAGTCTACAAGTATACCAATCAAATATGGAATTATTTACACGTGGAGTGTGAAACATGTATAACGGTAGTCTACAAGTATACCAATCAAATATGGAATTATTTACACGTGGAGTGTGAAACATGTATAATGGAAGTCTACAAGTATACCAATCAAATATGGAATTATTTACACGTGGAGTGTGAAACATGTATAACGGTAGTCTACAAGTATACCAATCAAATATGGAATTATTTACACGTGGAGTGTGAAACATGTATAATGGAAGTCTACAAGTATACCAATCAAATATGGAATTATTTACACGTGGAGTGTGAAACATGTATAACGGTAGTCTACCAGTTTACCAATCAAATATGGAATTATTTACACGTGGAGTGTGAAACATGTATAACGGTAGTCTACAAGTATACCAATCAAATATGGAATTATTTACACGTGAAGTGTGAAACATGTATAACGGTAGTCTACAAGTATACCAATCAAATATGGAATTATTTACACGTGGAGTGTGAAACATGTATAATGGTAGTCTACAAGTATACCAATCAAATATGGAATTATTTACACGTGGAGTGTGAAACATGTATAACGGTAGTCTACCAGTATATCAATCAAATATGGAATTATTTACACGTGGAGTGTGAAACATGTATAACGGTAGTCTACAAGTATACCAATCAAATATGGAATTATTTACACGTGGAGTGTGAAACATGTATAATGGTAGTCTACAAGTATACCAATCAAATATGGAATTATTTACACGTGGAGTGTGAAACATGTATAACGGTAGTCTACCAGTATATCAATCAAATATGGAATTATTTACACGTGGAGTGTGAAACATGTATAACGGTAGTCTACAAGTATACCAATCAAATATGGAATTATTTACACGTGGAGTGTGAAACATGTATAACGGTAGTCTACAAGTATACCAATCAAATATGGAATTAATTACACGTGGAGTGTGAAACACGTATAACGGTAGTCTACAAGTATACCAATCAAATATGGAATTATTTACACGTGAAGTGTGAAACATGTATAACGGTAGTCTACAAGTATACCAATCAAATATGGAATTATTTACACGTGAAGTGTGAAACATGTATAACGGTAGTCTACAAGTATACCAATCAAATATGGAATTATTTACACGTGGAGTGTGAAACATGTATAATGGTAGTCTACAAGTATACCAATCAAATATGGAATTATTTACACGTGGAGTGTGAAACATGTCTAACGGTAGTCAACCAGTATATCAATCAAATATGGAATTATTTACACGTGGAGTGTGAAACATGTATAACGGTAGTCTACAAGTATACCAATCAAATATGGAATTATTTACACGTGGAGTGTGAAACATGTATAACGGTAGTCTACAAGTATACCAATCAAATATGGAATTATTTACACGTGAAGTGTGAAACATGTATAACGGTAGTCTACAAGTATACCAATCAAATATGGAATTAATTACACGTGGAGTGTGAAACACGTATAACGGTAGTCTACAAGTATACC
The DNA here is from genome assembly GCF_004210375.1 of Tachypleus tridentatus. Classification (NCBI taxonomy): domain Eukaryota; kingdom Metazoa; phylum Arthropoda; class Merostomata; order Xiphosura; family Limulidae; genus Tachypleus; species Tachypleus tridentatus. The sequence continues at coordinate 185,388,316 of NC_134825.1, read as the reverse complement.
AATCAAATATGGAATTATTTACACGTGGAGTGTGAAACATGTATAACGGTAGTCTACAAGTATACCAATCAAATATGGAATTATTTACACGTGAAGTGTGAAACATGTATAACGGTAGTCTACAAGTATACCAATCAAATATGGAATTATTTACACGTGAAGTGTGAAACATGTATAACGGTAGTCTACAAGTATACCAATCAAATATGGAATTATTTACACGTGGAGTATGGACTAATTCCTTTGTAAGGTTCCAAAACAGGATACAAACTAATATATATTAATTCACTATCAAAATGTTTTGTTTATTTCATGATATTCATTCCCCTTTTGTTACAGATTTAGTTTTATAATAAAAGTATTGTTGGAGAAACTCACTCCTTAAGGTTTGATTACTTCTTTAAAAATATGTATATTTAAGAACACCTGACATGTACGTTAATATAACACGAAATTATGAAAATATTCACCGCGACTGGCTTTCTTCAGAATTAAAATAATTAGTACTTGAACGTCCTAACCACTAAGCCACGTTAGGCTTAAGGTTTTCGTAAAATCCAATTTCTCACCCACTCTGTTATTAATCAAGGCCTGACTGAATGAAGTTCCCTTATTCACGTCCTTTCAGAATTAGGCATAGCTAGAGTAAATATACAGCTCTTGTGTGCGTTTGCGCAAAAACCGAACAAACAAAGAAAATGCGATATATTTTGGAAGATTTAATATTTATTCAGGATTGTAGGGAGAAGTATATACGCTTATGCAATTCCGCTAAAATTCATAATTATTTCAAAAGAGCGTCTGCAATCTTTGCATGAGTGAATTAGCACAACAGAGAGTGAAAGTTAGGACAGCTTTGTGGAAGAGTGAAAAACACCTCTTTCTTAGTCTCTACTACGTCAGCTTTATCCGTTACGAGAGACTACATCAATACAATTCATCCATATAGGAGAGCATCTGTGTGGAACGATACCGGATAACGACATCTTGACAAATGTAAACGGATTACACAAAGAATCAGTTCCTCCGTTTACGATGACTGACCTCATAGGCTCGCGTAACTTTCTCCAATAACTGTCTATGTAGACGATAACAAAATCAGCTACAGTCAATTAATTTTCTTAAGTTAAATTACAAAAGTTTAGTCCCAGAAGAACGCCGAGTTAACGAAGTTCTCGAGCCTCGGACTGCACTGAGAGACACCAAATCATTAGGCGATTTTCATTAACAGAAAGTTTACCTTTCTTAAACATCGAAGCTATACGTGATTATTGGAGAACTTTGGAGTCTTTAAATATTTAATTAGCTTGAAGTACCTTCGTAACTTTATTTGATTATTAAACTAAGAATATGGCGATTAAAGTGTCATAAAGTTTCTCAACTTTCTGACTTGTTGTAGTTGAAATTACATCAAACTGGTATTGAAATCTCAGAGTTATGTGAAGTTGGGTTGCCAATGGAAAACCGACGCCAAAATTACAGTTTTTAGCTCGTTTGTTTTACAGTTTGCATATAAAGCTACACGAAGTTTTAAAACGAGTCGACACACGAGAAAGAAAGCGACTAGTCAAAGCGCTGACCACAATCACGTGGACTGTGGAATTTGATGAACAGAAGATGGCGCTAAGAGACTGGTTATCTTAATACTAACCGAAAATAGAACGGAAATTAACCATTAATGAAAGCGACGTGTAAACTGGTTGTCTGATTCTTCAGGTACATTTAAAAAAGATTTATTTGAACTCATACGGGAAACTCGATACTATTTTACATGTCGTTCTTACCAAAACAAAACTAAATGGCTGTAAACAACTATCATTAAAACTAATTATGCTCAAGGATATTTTGTAATTATTTGACGAAGTCGTATACAAGTATTAATTAAAGGTCACTTATTTCACTGGCGTTCTGAACTTACAAAAAACGTTTACAAAGTTTACGACGTTGGATTCAATCAACGATTTATCCTTTCATTCCTATTTTTAATAAGCAAATAGTTCAAATCAGTATCTGTGTATGTATGTGTGTTTTCTTATAGCAAAGCCGGACCCGGCATGGCCAGGTGGATAAGGCACTCGACTCGTAATCTGAGGGTCGCGAGTTCGAATGCCTGTCACACCAAACATGCTCGCCCTTTCAACGTGGGGGCGTTATAATGTTACAGGGTCAATTCAACTATTCGTTGGTAAAAGAGTAGCCCAAGAGTTGGCGGTGGGTGCTGATGACAAGCTGCCTTCCCTCTAGTCTTACACTGCTAAATTAGGGACGGCTAGCACAGATAGCCCTCGTGTAGCTTTGCGCGAAATTCAAAACAAACCAAACCTGAAAGCAAAGCCACATCAGGCTATCTGCTGAGTCACCCAGGGAAATCGAGCCCCTGATTTTAGCGTTGTAAATCCGTAGACTTATAAATCAGTATCAAGAATGTTAAAGTAGCAGTTGATTCGAGAATAGTCGCTGAGTTTCCGCTGGTCAGAAACTCCTTTCACAACAAAGGTCGAAAGGAAAAAGCTTGATCGCTTCTCATGTCTCTGCGTCTTTTCACGCAGTCAGCCAGCCTTCAGGCGGATTAAGGAACACAATGTTAAGTCTTATTCGCTGAAAGATAAAGTAGCAGTAAGTGAGGGGCTTAGTCGGGAAGTGATTCTGCCCATCCCGTATGTCTGGCGTCTCGTGAAGGGCACGTTTGTGTAGCAGGTTGGGATATCTTAGTCTATCCGAGTTATTCCTCAATCGCAAAGTACAGGGAGGCCAACCATAGACCTTAATACTTGGTGTAACTTTGAGTAAGCACCAAAGATGTTAATTCAAGAGTAAAATATACTCATTCATTTGTTGGGAGGTGAAAGTTCAAAGTTGAAAGGCTTACTCCATATTCATAATTTATTCACTTAGTGAGCTGACTAATAGATAATTAAGCCTAAAAAAGAATGCTTTCTTTCTGTGTGCGCAAGTGTGCGTGCGCGAGACTTGTTTTAAAGCGAAGCAAGTTTACACGATTTACGTTTGCGACCCAAACAGAAATGCAGCGTGATATTCCATTTGTATCGATGTTTTCTTCTGTTACTTATTCTATCGTCAAATATGAATTTTTTGAAACTGGGAAACATATGTGAGAGATTAATAAGAACGGTAAAACATTTATTGGTTGACTGATGGAAGCTCATACGGAAAAACAAAAATTAAATAATGTAATTTCGATGCGACTGTAAATTAAAGGATTTGAGTCCATATTTTAACGTGTGAGACGAGCGTGGCTCGCGTGCTCTATGTAAACATACGGATCTAATCCAAACAAATACGTGCTCTTCCTACTTTCCACCATGGGTACACCAAATTATTAGTAGACCAAGAGTTGGCGGTGGGTGCTGTGACTAGACTCTTCATGACTAGTTTGTAATATTTCCCGTACTTTATATACATGTAACTATTGACGCTGAAGCGATGAAGTGCTTTAGGCGAAAAATATTGAAACGAAAACCCATTCTCGTGTGCCAAAGTAATTTGTTACCGTGAGTAACAACCGTTTTATTAATTTACTTTAGCAACGCGGGTCCCTCTATCACGTAATTGCTTGTGCCACAAGAGGTTTATTGAACACTGTAGACTTGACTAAACTTATTTAATTAAAGATCAAATATTTTCCTTCTCGCGCTTAGAAGAAAAGTTGGTAAACTTTAATCTCCAACAACCGTAATCTCTACGACAATCACATTTATGAACTCCAATAAAACAGCATGCTGGTGTAAATCAGACACTGCAGTCAAAATCTGTCGAAAACACAGAGATTTTTTTTTTAAATATTGTGGTCGAGCCCCAGTCACATCAAGGGGTGGGAGCTGATACCCTTTGTTTTCTCAACAGGAGCAGGAGTTGTTCTATAACCCCTTGTTGGATCCATCAATATCAAAACACATTTTCGACCACCCGCTAAGAGAAGTGGTGACAACGGTAAAGATGTCTGCTTTCTAAGCGCACATTTTCCGTCTCCATAGTAACGGGATGACGTGTCAGTTTCCCTTGTGTGTCAGTCCTTAGTGAACTGTGACAAAACCGATTATTGACCTACCTTCTGATTGGTGTCCCTCTTATAGACATACTTCTGATTCCCTTTCGTAGAACTACCTTCTGATTGGTGTCCCTCTTATAGACATACTTCTGATAGATATCCCTTTTGTAGAACTACCTTCTGATTGGTGCCCCTCTTATAGACATACTTCTGATAGATGTCCCTTTCGTAGAACCACCTTCTGATTGGTGTCCCTCTTATAGACATACTTCTGATAGATGTTCCTTTTGTAGAACTACCTTCTGATTGGTGTCCCTCTTATAGACATACTTCTGATAGATGTCCCTTCGTAGAACCACCTTCTGATTGGTGTCCCTCTTATAGACATACTTCTGATAGATGTTCCTTTTGTAGAACTACCTTCTGATTGGTGTCCCTCTTATAGACATACTTCTGATGTCCCTTTCGTAGAACTACCTTCTGATTGGTGTCCCTCTCATACACATACTTCTGATAGATGTCCCTTTCGTAGAACTACCTTCTGATTGGTGTCCCTCTTATAGACATACTTCTGATAGATGTCCCTTTCGTAGAACTAGCTTCTGATCTGTGTTTCTCTTATAGACATACTTCTGATAGATGTCCCTTTTGTAGAACTACCTTCTGATTGGTGTCCCTCTCATACACATACTTCTGATAGATGTCCCTTTCGTAGAACTACCTTCTGATTGGTGTCCCTCTTATAGACATACTTCTGATAGATGTCCCTTTTGTAGAACTACCTTCTGATTGGTGTCCCTCTCATACACATACTTCTGATAGATGTCCCTTTCGTAGAACTACCTTCTGATTGGTGTCCCTCTTATAGACATACTTCTGATAGATGTCCCTTTCGTAGAACCACCTTCTGATTGGTGTCCCTCTTATAGACATACTTCTGATGTCCCTTTCGTAGAACTACCTTCTGATCTGTGTTTCTCTTATAGACATACTTCTGATAGATGTCCCTTTCGTAGAACCACCTTCTGATTGGTGTCCCTCTTACAGACATACTTCTGATGTCCCTTTCGTAGAACTACCTTCTGATCTGTGTTTCTCTTATAGAGATACTCCTGATAGATGTCCCTTTCGTAGAACCACCTTCTGATTGGTGTCCCTCTTATAGACATACTTCTGATGTCCCTTTCGTAGAACTACCTTCTGATCTGTGTTTCTCTTATAGACATACTTCTGATAGATGTCCCTTTCGTAGAACCACCTTCTGATTGGTGTCCCTCTTACAGACATACTTCTGATGTCCCTTTCGTAGAACTACCTTCTGATCTGTGTTTCTCTTATAGAGATACTCCTGATAGATGTCCCTTTCGTAGAACCACCTTCTGATTGGTGTCCCTCTTATAGACATACTTCTGATGTCCCTTTCGTAGAACTACCTTCTGATCTGTGTTTCTCTTATAGACATACTTCTGATAGATGTCCCTTTCGTAGAACCACCTTCTGATTGGTGTCCTCTTATAGACATACTTCTGATGTCCCTTTCGTAGAACTACCTTCTGATTAGTGTCCCTCTTACAGACAAACTTCTGATAGGTATCTCTCTCGTAGAACTACCTTCTGATCTGTGTTTGTCTTGCAGACGAACTTCTGATAGGTATCTCTCTCGTAGAACCACCATCTGATCTGTGTTTCTCTTGTAGAACTTCCTCCTGATCGTTGTCCCTCTTGTAGAAAGACTTTTGAAAGGTGTTTCTCTTGTAGAACTTCCTCCTGATCGTTGTCCCTCTTGTAGACAGACCTTTAATATGTGTTTCTCTTATAGAACTTCCTCCTGATCGTTGTCCCTCTTGTAGAAAGACTTTTGAAAGGTGTTTCTCTCATAGAACTTCCTCCTGATCGTTGTCCCTCTTGTAGAAAGACTTTTGAAAGATGTTTCTCTTATAGAACTTCCTCCTGATCGTTGTCCCTCTCGTAGAAAGACTTTTGGAAGGTGTTTCTCTTATAGAACTTTCTCCTGATCGTTGTCCTTCTTGTAGACAGATTTCTGGAGAGAAACTAGTTCCTTGTTTGTTCCTTTCGTTGTTTGAAGACCTTTACTATCTGTTGGATTGAATGGTCTACAAGTTCACCACTTGTGCTGGGACTCCTCGTGAACAAAACAACAACAACAAATGCTGGTCATGGCCATTTATTGGCAGCGGATCGAAAGGGAGACAGCAATGACGAAACTCCTGGTGTAGGACACAGTTATATTAAGTAATGACGAAACTCCTGGTGTAGAACACAGTTATATTAAGTTATAACGAAACTCCTGGTGTAGGACACAGTTATATTAAGTTATGACGAAACTCCTGGTGTAGGACACAGTTATATTTAGTAATGGCGAAACGAAACTCCTAGTGTACTTTTCCTTCAAATTCCCTGACTCGTTTGAAAATTCTCTCTTCAACACACGCATAAAATCGTAAGCCTAATTGACTAAGAAACACATAAATGTATTTATCTAGAGACACGCTAAACGCTTAAGACTCTACTCAACAGGATTGGGAATATGGACGAAAACGTGCCCACAAGTACAACCAACTAATTAATCAACTATTTTAATTATCATAAGTCTTGTTTTATGACAATGTATACTCCTCGTTAAGCTGGTGTGTAAAGTTAGCGACATTATATACACGTGGTTAGTTATTAGTTCTGATGTATGAAAGTAGTTCTGGCCGTCACTGAGAAATTGTAAAAATGTCTCATTACGCCAACAGAATCAGTTCGTTTTGACAAACCTATACAAATCTCGTATATACATCAGAGGTAACGACAATGTTCTTTAACAAAAATATTTGTCTTCTTTATTCAGAAAAGCCTATTTTTCTCCGACCTATTCGTTCTTATAATTCACCGATAGAGGGACAGGCATTTGTATATTGATTTTGCTTGGTGAATCCATCAAACATCCAATAACGACAAATAAGGAAACCGTATTCTATTATCTTGTGGCTTTCAGCAGACACTATACATGTTGGAGGATATCAGCAGACACTATACATGTTGGAGGATATCAACACACACTATACATGTTGGAGGATATCAGCAGACACTATACATGTTGGAGGATATCAGCAGACACTATACATGTTGGAGGATATCAGCACACACTATACATGTTGGAGGATATCAGCACACACTATACATGTTGGAGGATAAGTCTGATCCACTAAATCTTCTGGGTTTTGATAAATAATTATGTGGAAGGTGAAGTTAGGTAACTGTTTTGGATCACCGTCTAGTGAATTCTGTGCACGTAATTACGGTTCCAAAAACAAGACGAGGCTTCCATGGGTAAGGAATAAAAGAAATAAGTTCCAAAGTATTGATCACGTTAATAATAGAAATAGTTCCAAAGTATTGATCACGTTAATAAAAGAAATAGTTCCAAAGTATTGATCACGTTAATAAAAGAAATAGTTCCAAAGTATTAATCACGTTAATAAAAGAAATAAGTTCGAAAGTATTAATCACGTTAATAAAAGAAATAGTTCCAAAGTATTAATCACGTAAATAATAGAAATAGTTCCAAAGTATTAATCACGTTAATAAAAGAAATAAGTTCCAAAGTATTGATCACGTTAATAAAAGAAATAAGTTCGAAAGTATTAATCACGTTAATAAAAGAAATAAGTTCCAAAGTATTGATCACGTTAATAAAAGAAATAAGTTCGAAAGTATTAATCACGTTAATAAAAGAAATAAGTTCCAAAGTATTGATCACGTTAATAAAAGAAATAAGTTCCAAAGTATTGATCACGTTAATAAAAGGAATAAGTTCCAAAGTATTGATCACGTTAATAAAAGAAATAGTTCCAAAGTATTGATCACGTTAATAATAGATATAGTTCCAAAGTATTGATCACGTTAATAAAAGAAATAAGTTCGAAAGTATTGATCATGTTAGTGAGAGTCACTGTGTTTCGACACCATTCGGGACCGCCGATAAGGGGAAGCAAATAACATGTGATTATCCCCCAGGCCCGGAATTATCAGAGAATCCGAACAAAAGCTCAGAAAGTTGCATTTTATAGTTAACTGATATCAAGGGGGCCCATATATCCCCAGAGTTTTGAATACCTCTCGGCGGTCCTGACACCACTATTATCATACTGTCTCAAGGTTAGCGACCACCTTCTGTTCGTAAGCTTCTAGAAATACTGAAATAAACCAACATTCAAATCAAACGCGACTGTTGAACCAGAACTAACTTTAAAAACGAAGAAGGCTTACGATAAATTTAAGTCCACCATGAAAATAGTTAAAATAGTCGAATATGATAAACATAATGGTTTCAGTAGAGATTTATTATAAAATTAAAACAGAAGAAAAACCTGAAAATTAATCAAACTACCAGTGTGCAGAGTAAAACGTCCCAGTGTGTACAGTAAAACGTCCTAGTGTGTACAGTAAAACGTCCCAGACTAAAGGTTTCACGAAACGAGTAATTATGAGCGCAATGTATTATAGTTTTTATAGTCCCCGCTGATACAGCGGTAAGTCTAGGGATTTACAACGCTAAAATGTGGGGTTCGATTCCTCTCAGTGGACTTAGCAAATAGCCCGCTGTGGCTTTGCTGTAAGAAAATCACACACACAAACACACTATAATAACGACACTAAATATTTATGTGGAGTACGGGTTCCAATGAGCTGTTAACAGTGAACTAAATATAAGAAAATCATCACACTTAATAACAAGTATTACAGTTGTTATAATGACGAAACAGTGAACTAAATATAAGAAAATCAGCACACTTAATAACAAGTATTACAGTTGTTATAATGACGAAACAGTGAACTAAATATAAGAAAATCAGCAGACTTAATAACAAGTATTACAGTTGTTATAATGACGAAACAGTGAACTAAATATAAGAAAATCAGCAGACTTAATAACAAGTATTACAGTTGTTATAATGACGAAACAGTGAACTAAATATAAGAAAATCAGCAGACTTAATAACAAGTATTACAGTTGTTATAATGACGAAACAGTGAACTAAATATAAGAAAATCAGCAGACTTAATAACAAGTATTACAGTTGTTATAATGACGAAACAGTGAACTAAATATAAGAAAATCAGCAGACTTAATAACAAGTATTACAGTTGTTATAATGACGAAACAGTGAACTAAATATAAGAAAATCAGCAGACTTAATAACAAGTATTACAGTTGTTATAATGACGAAACAGTGAACTAAATATAAGAAAATCAGCAGACTTAATAACAAGTATTACAGTTGTTATAATGACGAAACAGTGAACTAAATATAAGAAAATCAGCAGACTTAATAACAAGTATTACAGTTGTTATAATGACGAAACAGTGAACTAAATATAAGAAAATCAGCAGACTTAATAACAAGTATTACAGTTGTTATAATGACGAAACAGTGAACTAAATATAAGAAAATCAGCAGACTTAATAACAAGTATTACAGTTGTTATAATGACGAAACAGTGAACTAAATATAAGAAAATCAGCAGACTTAATAACAAGTATTACAGTTGTTATAATGACGAAACAGTGAACTAAATATAAGAAAATCAGCACACTTAATAACAAGTATTACAGTTGTTATAATGACGAAACAGTGAACTAAATATAAGAAAATCAGCAGACTTAATAACAAGTATTACAGTTGTTATAATGACGAAACAGTGAACTAAATATAAGAAAATCAGCAGACTTAATAACAAGTATTACAGTTGTTATAATGACGAAACAGTGAACTAAATATAAGAAAATCAGCAGACTTAATAACAAGTATTACAGTTGTTATAATGACGAAACAGTGAACTAAATATAAGAAAATCAGCAGACTTAATAACAAGATTAAGTTGTTATAATGACGAAACAGTGAACTAAATATAAGAAAATCAGCAGACTTAATAACAAGTATTACAGTTGTTATAATGACGAAACAGTGAACTAAATATAAGAAAATCAGCAGACTTAATAACAAGTATTACAGTTGTTATAATGACGAAACAGTGAACTAAATATAAGAAAATCAGCAGACTTAATAACAAGTATTACAGTTGTTATAATGACGAAACAGTGAACTAAATATAAGAAAATCAGCAGACTTAATAACAAGTATTACAGTTGTTATAATGACGAAACAGTGAACTAAATATAAGAAAATCAGCAGACTTAATAACAAGTATTACAGTTGTTATAATGACGAAACAGTGAACTAAATATAAGAAAATCAGCAGACTTAATAACAAGTATTACAGTTGTTATAATGACGAAACAGTGAACTAAATATAAGAAAATCAGCACACTTAATAACAAGTATTACAGTTGTTATAATGACGAAACAGTGAACTAAATATAAGAAAATCAGCAGACTTAATAACAAGTATTACAGTTGTTATAATGACGAAACAGTGAACTAAATATAAGAAAATCAGCAGACTTAATAACAAGTATTACAGTTGTTATAATGACGAAACAGTGAACTAAATATAAGAAAATCAGCAGACTTAATAACAAGTATTACAGTTGTTATAATGACGAAACAGTGAACTAAATATAAGAAAATCAGCAGACTTAATAACAAGTATTACAGTTGTTATAATGACGAAACAGTGAACTAAATATAAGAAAATCAGCAGACTTAATAACAAGTATTACAGTTGTTATAATGACGAAACAGTGAACTAAATATAAGAAAATCAGCAGACTTAATAACAAGTATTACAGTTGTTATAATGACGAAACAGTGAACTAAATATAAGAAAATCAGCAGACTTAATAACAAGTATTACAGTTGTTATAATGACGAAACAGTGAACTAAATATAAGAAAATCAGCAGACTTAATAACAAGTATTACAGTTGTTATAATGACGAAACAGTGAACTAAATATAAGAAAATCAGCACACTTAATAACAAGTATTACAGTTGTTATAATGACGAAACAGTGAACTAAATATAAGAAAATCAGCAGACTTAATAACAAGTATTACAGTTGTTATAATGACGAAACAGTGAACTAAATATAAGAAAATCAGCAGACTTAATAACAAGTATTACAGTTGTTATAATGACGAAACAGTGAACTAAATATAAGAAAATCAGCAGACTTAATAACAAGTATTACAGTTGTTATAATGACGAAACAGTGAACTAAATATAAGAAAATCAGCAGACTTAATAACAAGTATTACAGTTGTTATAATGACGAAACAGTGAACTAAATATAAGAAAATCAGCAGACTTAATAACAAGTATTACAGTTGTTATAATGACGAAACAGTGAACTAAATATAAGAAAATCAGCAGACTTAATAACAAGTATTACAGTTGTTATAATGACGAAACAGTGAACTAAATATAAGAAAATCAGCAGACTTAATAACAAGTATTACAGTTGTTATAATGACGAAACAGTGAACTAAATATAAGAAAATCAGCAGACTTAATAACAAGTATTACAGTTGTTATAATGACGAAACAGTGAACTAAATATAAGAAAATCAGCAGACTTAATAACAAGTATTACAGTTGTTATAATGACGAAACAGTGAACTAAATATAAGAAAATCAGCAGACTTAATAACAAGTATTACAGTTGTTATAATGACGAAACAGTGAACTAAATATAAGAAAATCAGCAGACTTAATAACAAGTATTACAGTTGTTATAATGACGAAACAGTGAACTAAATATAAGAAAATCAGCAGACTTAATAACAAGTATTACAGTTGTTATAATGACGAAACAGTGAACTAAATATAAGAAAATCAGCAGACTTAATAACAAGTATTACAGTTGTTATAATGACGAAACAGTGAACTAAATATAAGAAAATCAGCAGACTTAATAACAAGTATTACAGTTGTTATAATGACGAAACAGTGAACTAAATATAAGAAAATCAGCAGACTTAATAACAAGTATTACAGTTGTTATAATGACGAAACAGTGAACTAAATATAAGAAATTCAGCAGACTTAATAACAAGTATTACAGTTGTTATAATGACGAAACAGTGAACTAAATATAAGAAAATCAGCAGACTTAATAACAAGTATTACAGTTGTTATAATGACGAAACAGTAAGTTTCTGTAAAGGTTTATTACAGGATCAGAAACGACAAAATCAAAACGTTCTTCGCCATCAAAAACAATTTTATTATATAATATAATATAATGATACAGTAAGTAAACGAGATGAAACTGAAACAGACTTGTTTTGAGATTAATTATAATCGAAAACCCAAAGAACGTACACACAGAATAAAGAACAGATGTGGAAACTTCTGCTCTAGTTTAGTTTATCTTATTCTACGTTATCAGTACTAAGTACGTTTCTATCTTATATTCTACGTTACCAGTCATAACTATCTTTCTATTTTATTATATTCTACGTTACCAGTCACAACTATTTTTCTATTTTATTATATTCTACGTTACCAGTCACAACTATCTTTCTATTTTATTATATTATACGTTACCAGTCACAAGTACGTCTCTATCTTATTATATTCTACGTTACCAGTCACAACTATCTTTCTATTTTATTATATTCTACGTTACCAGTCACAAGTACGTCTCTATCTTATTATATTCTACGTTACCAGTCACAACTATCTTTCTATTTTATTATATTCTACGTTACCAGTCACAAGTACGTCTCTATCTTATTATATTCTACGTTACCAGTCACAACTATCTTTCTATTTTATTATATTCTACGTTACCAGTCACAAGTACGTCTCTATCTTATTATATTCTACGTTACCAGTCACAACTATCTTTCTATTTTATTATATTCTACGTTACCAGTCACAAGTACGTCTCTATTTTATTATATTCTACGTTACCAGTCACAAGAACAGTTATAAACTGGATTATTTGTTTGCTAGCTAAAGCATAATTCGTGATATTTTCGGATCTCCAGCTATTAATAGTTCCCTCTACATAGCAAAGCTGCCACGACAAGCTTAACCATTTTTATTACACTACATAATGACATGCATTGTCAGTAGGAAAACATTTTGTTAAACCTAAAAACTGAATTTTTTTTTTTTTTTTGCCAGACTTTGTGAGAGATGCAACGATTTGAAAACTTGTAAATCCGAAAGAAAGAAAAACGGCTGAACGAGTTAGTTCTCAGGAACGACAGAAAGGCAGGAAACATTAATCACAGAGGGAAAAAAGTGTTACGCGTAACGAACTATGTACCTAGAACGGAGTGTTAACTAAACACTTCGAGGTCTCGTAACGATCCGCAGTCTAAAATGTTGATTCAGAAAAGTTCACGATGACAAACGAGATTCTACGGTGGCGCTCGTAAGACCAAAGACTCTGCTGGCCTCCAGAATCGTCTGCACGCGAATATGGGCTGCCGGATTAGTTATTTTTACACGTTATCGCTTCTAGAGTAATTTTCGCTCCTTCACGATTTGTTAATTTAATACCTCCTAACGAAGAGACAAATTATTCGAGTGTTTAAAATTTATCATGGGGTTTCTTATACGTTCCTTCGCATTAACCTAAGCCTACCGAAATTAAATATTCTTCAACCAGATGCTTACAAATCCATTTTTAAACAACCAAATAAAATATTCAGAGATTTTCACTTCTGTTCACATTGATAAGACAGCTCTTCTAGTGTCACGCAACATTTCATGTCGTCCAGTTTCGCTAAACTTAGAATCGGAAACTATTTTCATGCTCGGTTCTCAGATTTACGATAATCCTCCCGGGTCATATGACCCACGATGACGTAGAGATCAACTAGTGACGTCAATCAGACAATAAGCCTGGAATTCGATGTATCACTGACACTTCTATGTTTGTGTGTGTGTATAGTTTATTTAATTGCTGTATTACGTATTTAAATTAAACCTTGTGTCAGATCTTATAAAAATATATTACAAATTGTAGTTAATATGAAGCGATACCTGTTTCTAATCTCGTACACGATATCACCTGACGACATCAGTTTCCTTTAATAAAACGTATACATACGAAACATAAATAACGTAAAATAATATTGAAATACAAATAACTTCAATCATTACACCGACACACCTAGTAACTGGGTGGCATGCCAGAAGGCTCACAACTCATGACCTGTTATCGGAATTTAAAAAAAATTAAACGCGATCCGCACTTTCGGGCAGTGACTAAGCTGTAAGAGTGATGGTAAAATCCGCTATGAATCGAACAGACAAAAGTGGATCAAAAGTAGGCGGTGGGTGTTGTTGACTAGCTGCCTTCTCCCTAGTCAAACACTTGAAAACTCAAGACGGTTATATGCAGACATCTTTTACTTATCTTTGGTGAAGTCCTGAAACAAAAATTATAGCGACGAATATCAACTATATTGGGCACAAACTGACTTAGGGCAACAGATTAGCGAAACGTTTTGAGCTAATACAAACATGTAACCTAGTTCCGGGCCCGGCATGGCCAAGCGTGTTAAGGCGTGCGACTCGTAATCTGAGGGTCACGGGTTCGCATCCCCATCGCGCCAAACATGCTCGCCCTCCTAGCCGTGGGGGCGTTATAATGTGACAGTCAATCCCACTATGCGTTGGTAAAAGAGTAGCCCAAGAGTTGGCGGTGGTTGGTGATGACTAGCTGCCTTCCCTCTAGTCCTACACTGCTAAATTAGGGACGGCTAGCACAGATAGCCTTCGACTAGCTTTGTGCGAAATTAAAAAACACACAAACAAACAAAAACAAACGAACCTAGCTCCGAGGCTACACAAGTATTATTATAATAATATATTATAATATTATTATTATTATAATTATAATAATATTATAATAATTATAATATATTATAATAATAATACGTACAACTTCTAACGAAGTCTATACGATCTAGGTGGACTTTAAGATTAACGGCTGATAATAATACCATAGTTGTGGATTTGTATATTGCCAGAGTTATATTACATGCACGTGGTTATCTGGACTATAGATTAACCTAAACATGTCGTGCAGAAATAATTGATTATAGTCCCGAGGTTGATTAAAGACAAGCAGCGTTCGCCAAGTTATTGTGTGTTAACGCATTACTTGATAAATATTTAATATTAATCTAAATGAAAGTGGGAACCTTGTATGTGTTCTGTAATACATTGAACGCAAAACCTTGCAGTTGCAACAATATAAGAAACGATTTAAAATAACAAGAAACCGAAATTGTGAATTTGTGACAATACGAAACGCTTTCAAACAATAGAAAAACCAACATCCGTGTAATTAGAACAGTAAAAGTTACTTGAAAACAATAAAATTTCGTTCATTTACTCAACGTAAACACATAATAAAACAATAAAAACTATTGGTTTTGCAGTTAAAGTGAAAAACTATTTAAATTATTGTTGGAATACTACAACAACCGCAACCCAACAATAACAAACAACGTTAAAACAAATGTTAAGCATGATTGTTATTTGAATTAAAACAGAGAGCGTTACTACGGCAATACACGCGATCTCGCACCTGAAGGGATCAATGGATCGGTGAGGTAACCTGGACAAAGTAATCGATTGTTGATATACAACAATACGCCATTGTAGACACACCAGTTGTGTTGCTTATTGGCATATTTATTTCATTTTGAACTTTGTCTGCTACTTACATTTTTGGATTCAAGTGTATGGCGGAAAAAGTTACTTTACCCTCGACTTAGCAATTACATGTTGAAAGAGTTGGGAAGTTACGTAATATCTCTCCACGTATGAGAAGATTTGTTAATGTTTGGCGCACGCGAAAAATCTCACGCGTGTAGAGCCTGGATTTATATCGTAACGGAAACCTGGATTTATGTTCTAATGAAATAAAACCTTAGATATATGTTATGACGAAACACAAGATTTGATCTATGCTATTACGACACAAACAATGATTTATGTTATGACGAAACAGGAGCTTCGATTTATGTTATGACAAAACAAGCACTTGAAGTTATGTTACAACGAAACAAAAACTTAAATTTATGCTATGACGAAACAGAAGCTTAGATTTATGCTGTGACGAAACAAAAACTTAAATTCAGGTTGTCACGAAACAGAAACTAAGATTTATGTTCAGCTGAGACCATCCGTACGCAGAATGTTTGAAAACAGGGGTTGTTCTAATTTGTGAGATCAAAATCCAACGTTTACTGAGTGAAGCGCAATCCGTATATGAAGCATGCTGACTATTTCAAGCCACAAACTGTTCATATTTTATCAGAATAACGTAGCAGCTACACTATATCTATATAAACATAACAGTTTTACATCACAAAAATAGGGGATTCGGCCGAACACCGTACGTGCGTGTTGTTACGAAGAAACAAATATTTCGATTCGTGTTATAAGGAAATACAATTTGAACATTTTAGCACAGGACTTTAACCAATTCAAGGCTTGAGTCCTTGGCCAGTCCCTCAACCTGTTGGTCTTACTGGACATCCATGTTTGTGAACTTAAAATAGTTCATATAAAAACCAAACTGTAAGCCCGTTGGTCCGATTTTTGTTTTGTATATATATCTTCCGTTATGACGTCATATATACTTTAGAATGTTTCTCGAAATTTGACTTCCACAGTTTCTGTAAGATTCTAATTCGTGATGTTGAATAGCTTCCAGGTTATTGTAATCCACTTTAATTAATATCTTAACCTCAATACCTTTATCCGGTTTACTGATCACAATGTCTTAGAATTTTGTTAAGGTTTTGGATTTCTGTCCTTGTTCAAATTACTGTGTGTGTGTCGTTTTTTCTAAGTCAAAATGTTTTATTAACATCCCGAGAACGCAACCAATGACTCCAATTTTTACCTGATCATTCTGTTTTTAAAAATTTGACGCTAAGAAAATTGTAACCTTCTGGCTAAGCCTCGTTTCTTGTCATTAAATAGTTGCTGATCAATTATGGATAGTATTGTCTGGGTGTTGCATCTTCGTCTGTAATTTCTTAAGGTCATTAAGTATTCACGGTTAAAGATGTGTTATGTCAGTAGATAATTCTAATTTTCAGTTACTAGCTCTAAAGAACTAACTCCGTTTCTCAGCTGCTATAGAATTTATTCAAATGGTTTCTTTTAAATTTTAATCTAACAAGTTTTTTATCTTTATAAAACAAAATTACCCATCCCTAACGATAGGTAAAATTAAAGTTAATCTAAAAATTTAAATTATTTCTTGGACCTTAAAAAGGTTAATATGTTGCACATTTGGTTTCAGTTAGATCCAAAGTTCTGAGTGACTTTTACCGCTCACCGTAAAAACTAATTGTTTCAGTCCTGCCAAGAACCGATCAACAATAAAATACGGTAACTCTACAACTGTAAGTCACGTGACAATTTAATGGAAAATATCCTGCGGTTTAAATAAAGCCTAGATTGAATTATATTCATGCCTGTTCTAGCGTCACTTTAAAAGTGAATGTTGAAATTCGCCTGCGTGCACAGTTTTTCAAAGAGGAGACAGACGAATGTTCGGACAGACACCACAAATTGAAACATAGGTATAGAAATAACATTCCTCAAACTAAAGAAATGTGGATATAAGATGTCAGTTAAGATTGAATCTTCATGCAACAATACTTGCAGAGTTTGAAATTAAATATTTGTTTCACTCAAACTTTATGAGGTATTATTTTATATCTGTTCAATACCGGCCAAAATTTGATACTTAGGAAATTTTAAAACCCACAGAAATTAAAAACTAATTACTACGACTTGAAGTATTAAAGTGATACGGGTGAAACGGCTACATAGAGGTGAATTTGTTTGTCATGGAGAAACTAGAGAGGTGAAGCTGATTAGGGACGTACGTTTGTCATGGAGAAACTAGAGAGGTAAAGCTGATTAAGGAAATACGTTTGTCATGGATAAACTAGAGAGGAGAAGCTGGCCAGGGAAGTACGTTTGTCATGGAGAAACTAGAGAGGTAAAGCTGATTAAGGAAATACGTTTGTCATGGATAAACTAGAAAGGAGAAGCTGGCCAGGGAAGTACGTTTGTCATGGATAAACTAGAGAGGAGAAGCTGGCCAGGGAAGTATGTTTGTCATGGAGAAACTAGAGAGGTGAAGCTGATTAGGGACGTACGTTTGTCATGGAGAAACTAGAGAGGTAAAGCTGATTAAAGAAATACGTTTGTCATGGATAAACTAGAGAGGAGAAGCTGATTAGGAAAATACGTTTGTCATGGAGAAACTAGAGAGGTGAAGCTGATTAGGAAAATACGTTTGTCATGGAGAAACTAGAGAGGTGAAGCTGATTAAAGAAATACGTTTGTCATGGATAAACTAGAGAGGAGAAGCTGATTAGGGACGTACGTTTGTCATGGAGAAACTAGAGAGGAGAAGCTGGTCAGGGAAGTACGTTTGTCATGGAGAAACTAGAGAGGTGAAGCTGATTAGGGACGTACGTTTGTCATAGAAAAACTAGAGAGGTGAAGCTGATTAAAGAAATACGTTTGTCATGGAGAAACTAGAGAGGTGAAGCTGATTAGGGAAATACGTTTGTCATGGAGAAACTAGAGAGGTGAAGCTGGTCAGGGAAGTACGTTCGTCTTAGAGAAACTAGAGAGGTGAAGCTGGTCAGAGAAGTACATTCGTCTTAGAGAAACTAGAGAGGTGAAGCTGATTAAAGAAATACGTTTGTCATGGAGAAACTAGAGAGGTGAAGCTGATTAGGGAAATACGTTTGTCATGGAGAAACTAGAGAGGTGAAGCTGATTAGGAAAATACGTTTGTCACAGAGAAACTAGAGAGGTGAAGCTGGTCAGGGAAGTACGTTCGTCTTAGAGAAACTAAAGAGGTGAAGCTGGTCAGAGAAGTACATTCGTCTTAGAGAAACTAGAGAGGTGAAGCTGGTCAGGGAAGTACGTTCGTCTTAGAGAAACTAGCAAGTGTTAAGTCTCCTAATTTCAAACATTTGTCATTTTGGAGCAATATACATAAGAGAGTTTATAAAAACGGTTGAGAACTTAGCCTAAATACAAAATATATAAAAATCCCATATAAAAAATGAACTCACAGCTTTAAACACCACAGAAACAAAGCAAAAATGTTCAACAACAATAAACTTATACAACTAAACACTATACAAAATCATAAGCGAAAAGAGAAAAACATAATTAGAAATAACATACAGTAACTGCTAGTATACAATGAAATGTAACAACATCAAAACAGGTAAGAATAGATTTCCACTGTCAGAAATTTAAAATAATTCGTTTTTACTGGTTCTGTCCTTAAACATGAAGAGATGATGCGAGGTGCGTTTTATTATCAGAGGGATTAGTAAAAAATGTGGATTGTCTACATGATAGGTAAGTGAAATGTGGATTTTTTAATAATTACTATGTGTGTGTGTTTTCTTATAGCAAAGCTACATTGGGCTATCTGCTGAGTCCACCGAGGGGAATCGAAACTCTGATTTCAACGTTGTAAATCTGTACCAGCAGGGGAACTAACTGGTAAGTAAAATGTGGATAATATAAGGAATTAATAAGAAAAATACAGAAAGAAATGTTTAATAACAGTGATTGGTGCAAAATGTCACGTGACTTGAGGCATCACACCATGACGTGAACTCGTGGGGCTTTCCTTGCCTCTTCAGTAAAATAAGTTGGTATTGATGGTTCGAGCTTATTACAGACTTTCTTTTCTGATCCCGCAGAAAATCCCATAATCCTTAACCATGTCTCTTCATACATGTTACTTCTGGTTGTTTTCCAAATAATAAACGTAAAAACGTGAGGTAACTTTTATTTAGACGAGTAACAACCGACAATATCAGTGTTAGTAATGAGAATTATAGAGTGACTGAGATATTTGTCGTATTGTATGATAACAGAATTTGCCATTAAATATTGAAAAATCATAGCTCATTATTAATCTGTCTGAAGTCCATCATTATTTTGTATTAATTTTCAGAAACCATTCTAATTAAAAGACACAAATTAACCATAGATTGAGCTGAGGGTACGTAAAACATATCAATGAAATTCACCCATTTTAAAATAGGTGGTTAGGTCAGTCGGCTCGCAGGTTGTGGGTCGCAAGTTCGAATCCAGTTACCGAACAATCTGGCCATTTCATCCGTGCAGTGAGTGGTATTGTCAGTTCCACTATTTGTTGGTAAAGAATAGCTCAAGAGTTAGCGGCGGTTGTGGGGACTATTTGATTAATCACTTCAAAATTAGGGACTATTAACAGGGACAGCCCTCGAGTGGATTATTTTCTGAATTTCCACAAATGAACCAATTTGTGCTGTGTTATGTGCTTGCGGAAAAAGTGATTTGTTATCATAAGCGGACACACTTTATTATAGGTTTATCCTGAAATTACTGTTTGACTTTGTTTACAGTTCGCTTTCCTCGGCAAATGATTGTTATTTCTACGGTTCTATTCATTACCAACTCTTATCCTCTGGCGACACTTGCCAAAATATCGCAGATATCAAACAGTTTCAGCGGTAACAACTAATTATATCCATAATTCTGTTTGTTTGTTTCTTTTGGAATTTCCCACAAAGCTACTCGAGGGCTATCTGTGCTAGCCGTTCCTAATTTAGCAGTGTAAGACTAGAGGGAAGGCAGCTAGTCATCACCACCCACCGCCAACTCTTGGGCTACTCTTTTACCAACGAACAGTGGGATTGACCGTACATTATAACGCCCCACGGCTGGGAGGGCGAGCATGTTTATGTGACTCGGGCGCGAACCCGCGACCCTCAGATTACGAAGTGCACGCCTTAACGCGCTTGGCCATGCCAGGCCCCATAATTCTAAACACTGAAAATGGAAGCTTATGTAAAATCATAGCCTAATGACTACCTCCATGTGTTAGAAATTATCGTATTTTTAAAACCACATATATAATAAACTTCTTATTGATTTACAGTGATTTCTACGTAAACGCACACAAACACTCGAATCGGGTAAAATGTAGTAGGCTTATTTCGACACCTACTGCCGGTAAATGTTTACACATCTAGCGTTATTGTACGTGAGACCTACGATTCACTCGACGTGCGACGTAAAACTACTTTACTACAACAATGATCCCAGTTGGGCTGTGTTTTTATCCGTTTCGTCTCTTTATTTAAAATGTTTTCAGTTTCTTTTCTAGGTATTTGACAGAGGAATCCTTTAGCTGTGTTATTTCCTTACTCACAGCCTGTGAAGACAGTGCTTCAAGCCCGTAAATAACAGAGAAGTAAAGAGAAAATGAGTACATTTTAAAACACAGGAGAACATTTACAAACGTGTTAGGTTTTTGTTAGATCACGTGAGTAGACAGCCACTAGCAACAGAGATATTGTGATCGTGATTACTTTTGTGGTGCAAAAAATATATGTTTAATTTTTACGACACTTCCCGTTACACAAACCGGTGACTTCACACGAGACAGAAAACACGTAGTTTAAGTTACTTGTATGTCTGCAGTTTTAATAAACTCAAGTGTTCTTTTAAGTGTTTGTTTCCAATCTTGAAGAGAAAATAATATCAGGGTAACGAAACCTATCGATACAAAAACAATATAGATCATCTATTGATAGTATAAACAATATAGATCGTTTATTGAGAGTATAAACAATATAGATCGTCTATTGATGGTATAAACAATATAGATCATCTATTAAGAGTATAAACAATACGCCGATGTATGTTGACAGTATAAACAATACGCCGATGTATGTTGACAGTATAAACTATACGCCGATGTTTGTTGACAACATAAACTATACACCGATGTATGTTGACAGTATAAACAATACACCGATGTATGTTGACAGTATAAACAATACACCGATGTATGTTGACAGTATAAACAATACGCCGATGTATGTTGACAGTATAAACAATACGCCGATGTATGTTGACAGTATAAACAATACACCGATGTATGTTGACAGTATAAACAATACACCGATGTAGGTTGATAGTCTAAACAATACACCGATGTATGTTGATAGTCTAAACAATACACCGATGTATGTTGATAGTCTAAACAATACACCGATGTATGTTGACACTGATATCTACTGACAGTACAAATTGACTCCTGGTGTTTTTTTGGGATATGGTTTTGACTTCTCTTGGTGGTGGATGATAGGAGATGGGTGGTAATGTCATGAATATATGCACGTAAGGAATAAGTAAACTGTAAAAATACAAGTTTAGATCAGGGATGACCGTATATACACAGATGGTAATTCACGTCAAACATACATACAAGTATCAGGGAAATTTGTCGAAGGGGAAAATTCTGCCAGTAGCAGCAATGTTAAAGTATTGTGTGTCTGCTATCCCCAGGCCTGTAATTATAAGCAGTTCCTATCTAAAAGTGCACACACACAAAAACTAATCTCTGCTAAAGCCTGACTCATCACGGTACCGGAGGGTTTTATAAAAACATGTTATGATTTGTTGTTTCTTGATCCCCCTTGAAAGTTAAGCTGTTGGGGGTTTGTTCATCTTTGAAACTAAGGCAGACCCCCGACGGCAACAGTTCCTTTCGTTCTATGTTGTGTTACCTAGTGTAGTAGTTAGTTCCAATAAATAAATTTAATATTCCGAAAATTAATCTTGAAGCCTATATTCTAGGGATAACCACACTTTCATCAACATGTGTTAATGGGGTATACTAACTTTGAAGAATTCCACTTCTCCATTCGATAGTTTTGTGGGGAATAAACACGTGTTTTATAACGACAATAGTTACTGAACAAGTAAGTAATTATTTGCTGTACTGCTGCTGAGCATAAAGTTACATAATGGGCTGTCTGTATTTTGCTGACTGCAGGTATCGATATTTAGCGTTATAAGCCCACTGTTTTATACATGAGCCACCAGTATTGGGGTGAGGGCTAAATAAGTAATAGAAGATTGGTTGTTTGATTTTGTATTTTTACACTGCGTAACACTCCCTGTGTATGAACCGACTAAAGTCGAGTAAGCTACCACCGTCACCTACCGCCGACTTTTGAGTTAAACTTGTCGAAGAGCAGGATTAGACTATCGTTTGTATATAACGCAAAAAAGGATAAAAAACGCCATATTACTTTAGGGCGATGGATACGTTATAAGTGTTACCATCGATCACGCTATTCGTTTAGAATATTCCAAGAGTTGGCGTAAGGTGGTGTTGAGCAGCTGCCTTGAGCCTGTCAATCGAGAATTAGAGGCGACAATGCGCAGATAACCCTTGTGTAGCTGTGGGTAAGAGTTTTAAATACAGAAACTGTAAATAAACAAAGTACTATAGTCATAAGGTAACAATGCAATATTAATAACTTTTGTAAGCTAACGCCCCCTGTTGGATCAACGATAAGTTTGCATGCTTAAGACGTTAAAATTCGGGTTTTGATACTCGTAGTGGACAGAACACAAATACCTCATTGCGTAGCATTGTGTTTAATATCCCCCAAGTGTAAGATCGGTATTTTCCGGACTTACAACACTATAAAATGGGTGTCGATACCTATGGTCGGCAGGGTACAGATAGCCAGCCCATTGTGTAGCTTTGTGCTTAACTTGAAACACACAGTTGTGTTTAAAAAGAACCAAATCAAAACAGCGCCCCCTATATCTCATCCTTCTGTAAGCTAGTTAATTAGGCCCTCGTTGGGATAAATAAAGTGTGGCAGAAATTACAAGTAATAAATATACCTGCCAATCAGCAGTTATGTTATCTTAACCGCCAATGACAGATCTGTCAACAGAAATAACAAGTAGTTTACAAACGATATTTTAACAAGTGGCAGAGAAGCCACTGTTGCTATTACCGCATTGAATTACTCCTGACGTCTTCAAATCAGGAACATCATCGTCCTGATGTCGGATGATAAATCCTTTAACTGAGAGGAATCACTTAGTTGTCCAAATGTCGACGTTTGGTTGATGTTATTTCTGTTTACAGTAGCTTTTCGTTCCTTCCCTAACACAGGTCGTTCCTTAGATTAAAACTAAAACATACACTGTTGGTAATATAAAGAACGCGGGACCTTCATTAGAGAACTGAATGTATCACCCCTCCCCCAAAAAAATTGTGACGAAAAACTGTTTCAGTTGACTTTCTCTCTCTCTCTCTTTTTGTTGTTGGTGCAAAAACGTACCTTAAACTTTGGTAGAATAGGGTCTGTGTTTAAATGTATGAATGGAAACCTTTAGGCGGTGGTTTAACTGATAAACAAGAAAGGTCAAAAGTAGAAGGAAAAACAACAGTAGAGGAGATGAGATTGTGGCCAATGATGTCTACCCTTTAATTAGGAAAGGTCAAATAGCAGGACGTTTTAGCACGAGATTACCTGTACTTTAACTAGAAAAGGTCAAATAACAGGACGTTTTAGCACGAGATTACCTCTACTTTAAATAGAAAAGGTCAAATAACAGAACGTTTTAGCACGAGATTACCTCTACTTTAACTAGGGAAGGTCAAATAGCAGGACGTTTTAGCACGAGATTACCTCTAATTTAACTAGAAAAAGGTCAAATATCAAGTAATTTAAACACGAGATTACCTGTAATTTTTCTGTTAATTTATATTGTTGTTTTCGACACCATAAATAGAAATAGATTAATCCGTTAAACACGTTCTGACTTGTAATGAATTCATGAAGAGGTAACCGAAGCTGAGTACTAGAGATGAAGACGGATGCCAAGACACAAAACATTTTTGTCTAAAACAGCTTCGAACGTTTCGACATTAAAATTACGTCATCTTGAGCTAAATTTATAAAACATAATATGACCACACTTATTAACAGACGCTGTAGCAGTAATTTCAATAAAATAATTTACATAAAATATTCAGTAACAATTCTGCAGAATTTATGATGAAAGTGACGAAATTACATGTCGTAAGGGTCATCGAGTAATATACTTAAATACATCAGGGTCCTCGCTACAATTGGAAGTTCGATTCCCCGTAATGGACAGAGTGCAGATAGCTAGTTATGTAGCTCTCCATTAAACAACAACAATGTAACTAAAAATGAAGAGCAACTAAGAAGAGCACATAGAACAGAGAACTGGTCTACTGTTCTCAAACAACCAAGTGAGACAGTAAGACGTCACTCAGTTTTGACGTTAGAAGAGCACATATAACAGAGAACTGGTCTACTGTTCTCAAACAACCAAGTGAGACAGTAAGACGTCACTCAGTTTTGACGTTAGAAGAACACATAGAACAGAGAACTGGTCTACTGTTCTCAAACAACCAAGTGAGACAGTAAGACGTCACTCAGTTTTGACGTTAGAAGAGCACATAGAACAGAGAACTGGTCTACTGTTCTCAAACAACCAAGTGAGACAGTAAGACGTCACTCAGTTTTGACGTTAGAAGAGCACATATAACAGAGAACTGGTCTACTGTTCTCAAACAACCAAGTGAGACAGTAAGACGTCACTCAGTTTTGACGTTAGAAGAGCACATAGAACAGATAACTGGTCTACTGTTCTCAAACAACCAAGTGAGACGGTAAGACGTCACTCAGTTTTGACGTTAGAAGAACACATAGAACAGAGAACTGGTCTACTGTTCTCAAACAACCAAGTGAGACAGTAAGACGTCACTCAGTTTTGACGTTAGAAGAGCACATAGAACAGAGAACTGGTCTACTGTTCTCAAACAACCAAGTGAGACAGTAAGACGTCACTCAGTTTTGACGTTAGAAGAGCACATAGAACAGAGAACTGGTCTACTGTTCTCAAACAACCAAGTGAGACAGTAAGACGTCACTCAGTTTTGACGTTAGAAGAACACATAGAACAGAGAACTGGTCTACTGTTCTCAAACAACCAAGTGAGACAGTAAGACGTCACTCAGTTTTGACGTTAGAAGAGCACATAGAACAGAGAACTGGTCTACTGTTCTCAAACAACCAAGTGAGACAGTAAGACGTCACTCAGTTTTGACGTTAGAAGAGCACATAGAACAGAGAACTGGTCTACTGTTCTCAAACAACCAAGTGAGACAGTAAGACGTCACTCAGTTTTGACGTTAGAAGAGCACATAGAACAGAGAACTGGTCTACTGTTCTCAAACAACCAAGTGAGACAGTAAGACGTCACTCAGTTTTGACGTTAGAAGAACACATAGAACAGAGAACTGGTCTACTGTTCTCAAACAACCAAGTGAGACAGTAAGACGTCACTCAGTTTTGACGTTAGAAGAGCACATAGAACAGAGAACTGGTCTACTGTTCTCAAACAACCAAGTGAGACAGTAAGACGTCACTCAGTTTTGACGTTAGAAGAACACATAGAACAGAGAACTGGTCTACTGTTCTCAAACAACCAAGTGAGACAGTAAGACGTCACTCAGTTTTGACGTTAGAAGAGCACATAGAACAGAGAACTGGTCTACTGTTCTCAAACAACCAAGTGAGACAGTAAGACGTCACTCAGTTTTGACGTTAGAAGAGCACATAGAACAGAGAACTGGTCTACTGTTCTCAAACAACCAAGTGAGACAGTAAGACGTCACTCAGTTTTGACGTTAGAAGAGCACATAGAACAGAGAACTGGTCTACTGTTCTCAAACAACCAAGTGAGACAGTAAGACGTCACTCAGTTTTGACGTTAGAAGAGCACATATAACAGAGAACTGGTCTACTGTTCTCAAACAACCAAATGAGACAGTAAGACGTCACTCAGTCAAACAACCAAGTGAGACAGTAAGACGTCAGTTTTGACGTTAGAAATCAAATCCTTCTCATGAGACAGGTTTTAAATTAACATCTATAAACATGGCATGTTTGGTAATGGTTTAACTCAACATTTTTCGTTACGTAAATAATTATTTGTTCAATTGGTAAACTGTATAAGAAAACCTTTTTCTCTCATTAACTCCACGAACGTTTTTCAGCTGTTGTACTCACGACTGTCGCCGACCTGGCCAGGTGGGTCAAGGCGTTCGACTCGTAATCCGAGGGTGGCGGGTTCGAATCCCTGTCGCAACAAACATGCTCGCTGTTTCAATTCCACTATTCGTTGGTAAAGGAGTAGCCCAAGAGTTGGCGGTGGGTGGTGATGACTAGCCGCCTTCCCTCTAGCCTTACACTGCAAAATGTAGGGATGGTTAGCGCAGATAGCCCTCGTTTAGCTTTGCGCGAAATTCAAAAAACAAACAAACTCATGACTGTTACGTATACGTTTGCTTTGACTCGTACCGTCAGGTGGCGTCACCTTGCATCAAAATGCACGTGAATGTAAAAATGATAGTGGGTTCTGTATTCGATCTAACCGTGATTTGGAAACCTTACTTTAGTGTAATACTGTAAACGTTCTAAGAACTCTTCTCTGGGTGATTGATGGATACGCCATGAAAATCTTCCGGTAATGGAATCTTCACGACTTCCTTCTGATGTAGAGCGAACTACAGGCGCGTGTACGTTATGTAATTACGTTATAATTGTGCGTCTGTGTAGAGTGCTCCCTTAAATCGGGATGGAACTGTAACGTCAAAGTGTTAAAGAATGACATAAACTTAATTAATAAATATATTTTTGTTTTCGACATTACAAGTTCTGATTAACTTTATAATGCTGTTTCTACACGTAGTGATGGTAAGTAGGCTTAAACAGAAATCTATTACAAATACATTATTGACATCTTAAAGGAACAATACAGATTTCTCTTACAATATAGCAGTTAATTAGAAACAATTTAGAGAATAATGAATATAGAAAGGTTTGAGTAACGATAGTGCACTTGTTTCATATTTAATTAAATAATAATTTCCAGTGAGTAAGGCTTAGTCACTGTCTGCTTAAATATCTGTCTGCTGCTACTAAGGAGAAATTAAAAGTGTCTGAAGTGGGAGATTTTAGCAAGAACGTGGCGTTTTCACTTTAATAATTAAACCTAATTTCGAGAAAACTTACGACGGAAAGATTTGGTTTGTAATAATAAAGTAACGTCTTTATATTGAAGACGTAATAAGTTTGATGCTGACCGACAGGAAATGTTACCAACTGTATCAACGGTATTCCTAGGTTGGAAAAAATTAGGAACTTAAGTTGCGATGTTTAGATTTCTGACAACCAGTAATTCAGAGGGAAATTAAACCAATTGTAATATTAATCAAAACAAGATAAAAATAGATAAATTATTTTAAAATACGGACTCGCTACACTGTGACCTTGATCGAACTCGTGGGAGAATAACGCTTGCGCATAAAGTCAAATCCAGGTAATGCCGACGCAAGAAAATATCCTGGCGCCATGGGCGGTACAACAATAGTGTTACTGACGGTTCAGTCACAGTGAAGGGAGAGTTAGGCCTAAACTGTTCATCTCTCTCTCTCTTTTTTTTTTCTTCTTCACAACTTTGCAGCTAATGGTAAGCACAACTACGTTTAGTTCCATCGCGTGGCCCGAGCAGAAATTTGAATTAGCTGCTTGACTCACTATTTCGATGTTATGTTTTCTATCTGCGCCTTCGTTATTGGCCTGTAAACGTAGCTATAAAAACCAAACATTTTCGTGCAAAGACTTTTACTTACTTGGTCGTTGATGAAAGGTGCGTAGAAAATCGTGCTAGGAAGAACATTAGTTCACCATTCATTACGTTTTGTTTGTTTTAGTTATATCGATAAAGGAAACCTATATATGTTCCTTTCCCATGCAAAACACTGAAAAACGTCTTTCTATTATATTATGAATTCAGAAACTTTTCCATTGATACATAAACATCGTCAGCGGTTTTTCTATCCAGACAGCAGCTGTATTTCTTTCCACACTCAGCTATCATGATACGCTGAACAATGATCGTTTAGTTAATTTTCAATATTAAAGAGAAACTTTAGTTTATTCAACAATTATCACGATACACAAAACACTCAAGCTACAAGTACTGAACCCGTATTTGGATGAGACGAGTAGAGCTGTTTTATATCGTAAGGTTTCAGATACTGGCTCTCAGAAGGTGAACTTAACGGAAACTCAATGAAGAGATTAAACGTTTTGATGGTTAACTTAACAGAAACTCAATGAAGAGATTAAACTTTTGGGGATTAACTTAACAGAAATTTAGTGGAGATTAAACGTTTTGAGGGTTAACTTAACAGAAACTTAGTAAAGATTAAACGTTTTGAGGGTTAATTTAACAGAAACTCAGTGGAGATTAAACGTTTTCTGGGTTAACTTAACAGAAACTCAGTGAAGATTAAACATTTTGTGGGTTAACTTAACAGAAACTCAGTGGAGATTAAACTTTTGGGGATTAACTTAACAGAAACTTAGTAGAAATTAAACGTTTTGAGAGTTGACTTAACGGAGATTAAACGTTTTGTGGGTTAACTTAACAGAAACTTAGTGGAGATTAAACGTTTTGAGGGTTAACTTAACAGAAACTTAGTGGAGATTAAACGTTTTGAGGGTTAACTTAACAGAAACTCAGTGGAGATTAATTGTTTTGAGGGTTAACTTAACAGAAACTCAGTGGAGATTAAACGTTTTGATGGTTAACTTAACAGAAACTCAGTGGAGATTAAACGTTTTGAGGGTTAACTTAACAGAAACTTAGTAGAAATTAAACGTTTTGAGAGTTGACTTAACGGAGATTAAACGTTTTGTGGGTTAACTTAACGGAAACTTAGTGGAGATTAAACGTTTTGAGGGTTAACTTAACAGAAACTTAGTGGAGATTAATTGTTTTGAGGGTTAACTTAACAGAAACTCAGTGGAGATTAAACGTTTTGAGGGTTAACTTAACAGAAACTCAGTGGAGATTAAACTTTTGGGGATTAACTTAACAGAAACTTAGTGGAAATAAACGTTTTGAGGGTTAACTTTAAAGAAACGTTTCCTAGTCGAAACGTTCTGCGGGTAAAGTTAACATAAACTTATCCTAGATTTAACGTTTTGGTGGTTAAGTTGGCAGGAAATATTCTTTGAACACTTAGCTTAAAGATAACTTTCTTCTAGTTAAAATCAAGGTCGTTGTAATATCTTGTAGCTCCCAAACCAGTTTTTAACCTTGATAAAAGAATAACAAACAATAACAAAAAGGCTTGTACAAGGAACGACAAACAAACCATAACGATAAGTAATGTACAAGGAACGACAAACAAACCATAACGATAAGTAATGTACAGGGAACGACAAACAAAGCATAACATAAAGTAATGTACAAGGAACGACAAACAAACCACAACGATAAGTAATGTACAAGGAACGACAAACAAACCACAACAATAAGTAATGTACAAGGAACGACAAACAAAGCATAACATAAAGTAATGTACAAGGAACGACAAACAAACCATAACGATAAGTAATGTACAAGAAACGACAAACAAACCATAACGATAAGTAATGTACAAGAAACGACAAACAAACCATAACATAAAGTAATGTACAAGGAACGACAAACAAACCATAACGATAAGTAATGTACAAGGAACGACAAACAAACTACAACAATAAGTAATGTACAAGGAACGACAAACAAAGCATAACATAAAGTAATATACAAGGAACGAACCACAACGATAAGTAATGTACAAGGAACGACAAACAAACCATAACGATAAGTAATGTACAAGGAACGACAAACAAACCATAACGGTAAGTAATGTACAAGGAACGACAAACAAACCACAACAATAAGTAATGTACAAGGAACGACAAACAAACCATAACGATAAGTTATGTACAAGGAACGACAAACAAAGCATAACAATAAGTAATGTACAAGGAACGACAAACAAAGCATAACATAAAGTAATGTACAAGGAACGATAAACAAACCACAACGATAAGTAATGTACAAGGAACGACAAACAAACCATAACGATAAGTAATGTACAAGGAACGACAAACAAACCATAACGGTAAGTAATGTACAAGGAACGACAAACAAACCACAAGAATAAGTAATGTACAAGGAACGACAAACAAACCACAACAATAAGTTATGTACAAGGAACGACAAACAAACCACAACAATAAGTAATGTACAAGGAACGACAAACAAACCACAACAATAAGTAATGTACAAGGAACGACAAACAAAGCATAACATAAAGTAATGTACAAGGAACGACAAACAAACCACAACGATAAGTAATGTACAAGGAACGACAAACAAAGCATAACATAAAGTAATGTACAAGGAACGACAAACAAACCACAACGATAAGTAATGTACGAGGAAGGACAAACAAACCACAACGATAAGTAATGTACAAGGAACGACAAACGAACCATAACGATAAGTCATGTACAAGGAACGACAAACACATCATAACGATAAGTAATGTACATGGAACGAGAAACAAACCACAACGATAAGTAATGTACAAGGAACGACAAACAAACCATAACGATAAGTAATGTACAAGGAACGACAAACAAACCATAACGATAAGTTATGTACAAGGAACGACAAACAAACCACAACAATAAGTAATGTACAAGTAACGACAAACAAATCACAACGATAATTTATGTACAAGGAACGACAAACAAACCATAACGATAAGTAATGTACAAGGAACGACAAACAAAGCATAACATAAAGTCGTGTACAAGGAACGACAAACAAACCATAACGATAAGTTATGTACAAGGAACGACAAACAAACCATAACGATAAGTTATGTACAAGGAACGACAAACAAACCATAACGATAAGTAATGTACAAGGAACGACAAACAAACGCATAACATAAAGTCGTGTACAAGGAACGACAAACAAATCACAACGATAAGTTATGTACAAGGAACGACAAACAAACCATAACGATAAGTTATGTACAAGGAACGACAAACAAACCATAACGATAAGTTATGTACAAGGAACGACAAACAAACCATAACGATAAGTAATGTACAAGGAACGACAAACAAAGCATAACATAAAGTCGTGTACAAGGAACGACAAACAAATCACAACGATAAGTTATGTACAAGGAACGACAAACAAATCACAACGATAAGTTATGTACAAGGAACGACAAACAAACCATAACGATAAGTAATGTACAAGGAACGACAAACAAACCATAACGATAAGTAATGTACAAGGAACGACAAACAAAGCATAACATAAAGTCGTGTACAAGAAATGAGAAACAATTTAAAAAAAGAGAAGTTTATTTGATAGAAACCAGGGGAATATTTTTTTCAGTATCGGTCAATAAAAATACGTAATATCGACTTATGATTCATACTTGACCCTTTCTCGCCCCCTGGCGGTAAAGAATGTCCGTTGATTCTCTGGGAAACAAGTGAATGTTTTGATAACTACGTTAGAAAAGTATGACCTTTGTACTTTGTACTCCAGATAAGAGAACTATCATTGTAACCGGCGTATAGATTTTATGGCATTTTCAGGGTAATTATCATTGTAACCGACGTATAGATTTTGTGGCATTTTCAGGGTAACTATTATTGTAACCGACGTATAGATTTTGTGGCATTTTCAGGGTAACTATTATTGTAACCGACGTATAGATTTTGTGGCATTTTCAGGGTAACTATCATTGTAATCGACGTATAGATTTTGTGGCATTTTCAGGGTAACTATCATTGTAACCGACGTATAGATTTTGTGGCATTTTCAGGGTAACTATCATTGTAACCGACGTATAGATTTTGTGGCATTTTCAGGGTTATTATATTAAAATGTTTGATATTTCAATATTTACAAAGGCGAAACGTCGGTTGAGAGAAACGTTTCATAATCTGAAGTGTAAAGGTATCTTTTTCTCTAAATTTATTACCAAAATGTGTACATTCCTCCAGTATTCACTAGAACGTTTCACATACAACATAAAATGGACTGGTGCACTGTAGATGGACACGTGTATTTAAAACGTTTCACATACAACATAAAATGGACTGATGCACTGTTGATGGACACGTGTATTTAAAACGTTTCACATACAACATAAAATGGACTGGTGCACTGTAGATGGACACGTGTATTTAAAACGTTTCACGTACAACATAAAATGGACTGGTGCACTGTAGATGGACACGTGTATTTAAAACGTTTCACATACAACATAAAATGGACTGATGCACTGTAGATGGACACGTGTATTTAAAACGTTTCACATACAACATAAAATGGACTGATGCACTGTAGATGGACACGTGTATTTAAAACGTTTCACATACAACATAAAATGGACTGATGCACTGTTGATGGGCACGTGTATTTAAAACGTTTCACATACAACATAAAATGGACTGATGCACTGTTGATGAGCACGTGTATTTAAAACGTTTCACATACAACATAAAATGGACTGGTGCTCTGTAGATGGACACGTGTATTTAAAACGTTTCACATACAACATAAAATGGACTGATGAACTGTTGATGGGCACGTGTACAGAAGACAAAAGAAAACAGTATTTTAACAAATACATCTCCTAGCAGGTAAAGAACAAATCGACTTTTTAATAATACATTCTTACATTAGAAACACTGTATTCGAGTGTGCATGTCCACCAAACAAGAGACAAAATGAGACTAAATGACTACCCGTTTATTTAGTGTTTTTTATATTTATTTTCATTTAGTGGACTACGAGTCGAGAGCTTTAACCACCTGGCCGTAGCCGGGCCTAACTGTTCATGTTAATAAAATAAATCCTAAACGAATTTTAAACACCTTTTTAGTACTATAAGCTAATATCGACTTGTCTTTTACTATTGCATATTTTATTAATAAAGTCTCTGTTCACAAGAGATTCTTAGCTGTAATTGGTCAATTTATATTTGGTTTTGAATATCAAACCTTCATATAGAAGCAGTTATAATTAGTGATGATTTGTGTTACGTTTGTTACATGACTTCGATTTAGGAACGAGTATCGAATGTTATTAATGAGTTAGTTTTGTTTACTGACAAATAGTTTAAGCCTTTTTAACAAAATGGACACAAAGCTAAGAATATACTTTTTCTAATGACCGTATTTAGTCTTCGCCTCAGGAGATAATAGAGGACTGAGTGACTTACCTATGAAATAACAACGAATCGCATTGGTACTTACCTAAAAGAAACAAAAAATAAAACAAACATTAATTGTGGCTTTTTTGGATGAATTACTTTTATGAGCTAAAAGACAGTAAAATAGATGAACATATAACAAGTTATTTGTCCTACCACATTAAGTGACCATACGTGTTTTATCGAGGCTAGTATATTACGACTAATTGTGTCAAAGTTAAGGGCTCAGTGGTTGAGGAGTTCAACTCGCAACCTTTGGGTCGCAGGTTCGATTCCTCTTCCTCCCACCAAACATGTTCGTCCTTTTCAGCCCTGGGGGTATTATAATGTGACGATCAGTCTCACTATTCGTTAGTAAAAGAGAAGCCCAAGATGTTGCGGTGGGTGGTGATGACTAGCTGCCTTCCCTCTAATATTACACTGCTAAATTAGGGTTAGCTAGTGCAGACAGCCCTCGAGTAGCTTTGTGTGAAATTCAAACAAACTTCTGTCTGGTCGAACATGCGTCGTATCTTTGAAAGCTGTGGAAGTGAATTCGATAAACGAATATTCAGTAATTATTTTGAATAATTCGCCAGTTTCCACTGTTTTGCCAAAGTTGTCAAGGGAATGGTGACTTCGAAGTCTATAGGACCTTATTATAAGAAGAACCCAACCAGTTACTTGTCCGTCCACGCCATTCGTGTTGGGCTTGGTTAAGTTGTCAGCGTGCCGAGAGCGGGTCGAAGAGTCTCGCAGTGATATACGACTGGACTCTCCCTTGTGAATGAGTTAGCTGTTATAATTTGGTTAGAGACGTGTCAGTCAGATCTACTGACTGAACGTATTGAGAATTACGGAAAGTTAATTGATTTTTCCTACGTGTATCATAAGTTGGGAATTGTAAGGAAACAATATAACATGCCACAGAGATCTAAAATATAACATGCCACAGAGATATAAAATATGACATGCCACAGAGATCTAAAACATAACATGCCACAGAGATCTAAATCATAACATGCCACAGAGATCTAAAATATAACATGCCACAGAGATCTAAAATATAACATGCCACAGAGATCTAAAATATAACATCCCACAGAGATATAAAATATGACATGCCACAGAGATCTAAAACATAACATGCCACAGAGATCTAAATCATAACATGCCACAGAGATCTAAAATATAACATGCCACAGAGATCTAATATATAACATGCCACAGAGATCTAAAATATAACATGCCACAGAGATCTAAAATATAACATGCCACAGATATCTAAAATATAACATGCCACAGAGATCTAAAATATAACATGCCACAGAGATCTAAAACATGACATGCCACAGAGATCTAAAATATAACATGCCACAGAGATCTAAAATATAACATGCCACAGAGATCTAAAATATAACATGCTACTGAGATCTAAAACATAACATGCCACAGAGATCTAAAACATAATATGCCATAGAGATCTAAAACATAACATGCCACACAGATCTAAAGAATCTAAATTCTGAAGTACTAACATATATTTTTCTTATTTTGCAAATCTGTTACTTCAAAAGATCTATTTGTATTCCCATAAACGGCACTGATTAATTCTAGTTTATATAATAAGACAAATCTTTTAACTACGTTAATTCGATATATTTGTTGTTGTTTTTTTAATTTCGCGCAAAGTTACACGAGGGCTGTCTGCGCTAGCTGTCCCTAATTTAGCAGTGTAAGACTAGAGGGAAGGCGACTAGTCATCACCACCCACCGCCACATACCCGTGGTGGGCAGAGTACAATTATGTTTTGCGCTTAACGACAACCGAGGCGAAACGAAAAAATAAAAAAGTATATTCCTGATGTAATTAAGATGTACAATTGCTTCCGGGTTCATGCACAGATAGTGACTGTATTGCTATATGAAACGACTGTTGGGGTTCCTGTCAAGAAATAGAAATAATAATATTTACTGATATCTTAAGCCTTTTGCTTTGAAACGGAAAATTCAATATATACATCTAATAAAAAGTAGCCTATAAACGGGTTGATAATATATTAACCCTTTCTTTACCACAGACTGGCACTTGCCGCGCCCTCTATTTCTATTCTCAGGAATGAATCCTGTGGACACTCTATTTAATATAGCGTAAAATTAATGGATTAAGCACAAAAATCGTTCACGTATTTTTCACATTACTCAGTTTGCCCTGGTTTCTGGGAAAACAAAATGTACGTTTGTCATTATAAAAACTGCACAATGGGCTACCTTTGCTGCGCTTACCACGGGCATCGAACCCCGATTTTTAGCATTATAAATATCTAGATTTACTCCTAGTGAAGGTCGCGTGACACCCGTACCAAGTTAGAAACATGGTTATCCGATGGTACAGCGTGAGGTTTGGGAGTGAAATACCGCCTGGTTTCAATACAAGTGACAGAAAGCCAGCTTAGTACTTAACACTCCTACGAAAAGTGGGGCCTAATAGGCCCCAGAGCAACTTAAAAGGTTATTAATATTAGGCTAATAATTTTGTATTTAAATGAAATTGCCATTTAAATTCATTAATGAATGGATTAACAAGATTCCCACTGTCCCTATCTACTATCTAGCGAAACCACAGCCAGGGGAACGGGCTTGGAGAAATCAGGACTAGAAACGTCTTTTCGTAGGAGTGTTAACCAAACTTAAACAGATTCAAGAGGACTTTCAGTTGGTGCCCAAAGTTGTTGTTTTCAATCTAATTACTTGAACTGCTATTTTAATAAACAGATCTTTGTGGAATACGAAACGTTAGGCGTTCTGTTTTAATATAGCAAGGTCAAGTTGACTGTTGCTGCTTCGGGAACATTTCAATAGCATCGTTTACATATCTGTTGTTTATGTTTAATTGTTTCATTATTAACATGTGAAACACACAACAATAATTTATTTCTAATTAAAGATGGCTGAGACGAAAGGTAAAACATTCATGACGAAGAATGCACGAAGTTACGTGAGGCAAGAAAAAATATTGAATAACAAGTGACTCACTTCTAAATTAGGGACGGCTAGCGGTTTGCGAGAAAACCAACAAAACGAACGAGATTACACAAGCTGTAAGAACCACACCTATACGTTAAAAGCAACTACGTTTTGAAATATCATTCTTCGAAGTTCTAAAAAAAATGATCATTCTAGCTGTTTCATTTCTGAATTTTACCTTCTTAAGAAAAACACGCTGTTAACAAACTTATTCTTGCTAATTAACCATACACCCCGCTTTGTACCTCTAACACAAACCACACTAGGCACCTATATATAATACACACCCCGCTTTGTACCTCTAACACAAACCACACTAGGCATCTATATATAATACACACCCCGCTTTGTACCTCTAACACACACCACACTAGGCACCTATATATAATACACACCCCGCTTTGTACCTCTAACACAAACCACACTAGGCACCTATATATAATACACACCCCGCTTTGTACCTCTAACACAAACACACTAGGCACCTATATATAATACACACCCCGCTTTGTATCTCTAACACAAACCACACTAGGCACTTATATATAATACACATCCGGCTTTGTACCTCTAGCACAAACCACACTAGGCACCTATATATAATACACACCCCGCTTTGTACCTCTAACACAAACACACTAGGCACCTATATATAATACACACCCCGCTTTGTACCTCTAACACAAACCACACTAGGCACTTATATATAATACACATCCGGCTTTGTACCTCTAACACAAACCACACTAGGCATCTATATATAATACACACCCCG
Organism: Tachypleus tridentatus; assembly: GCF_004210375.1. Classification (NCBI taxonomy): domain Eukaryota; kingdom Metazoa; phylum Arthropoda; class Merostomata; order Xiphosura; family Limulidae; genus Tachypleus; species Tachypleus tridentatus. The sequence goes on along the minus strand of NC_134825.1, from coordinate 185,350,530 downwards.
CTTTGTACCTCTAACACACACCACACTAGGCACCTATATATAATACACACCCCGCTTTGTACCTCTAACACAAACCACACTAGGCATCTATATATAATACACACCCGGCTTTGTATCTCTAACACAAACCACACTAGGCACCTATATATAATACACACCCGGCTTTGTACCTCTAACACAAACCACACTAGGCACCTATATATAATACACACCCGGCTTTGTACCTCTAACACAAACCACACTAGGCACCTATATATAACACACACCCCGCTTTGTACCTCTAACACAAACCACACTAGGCACCTATATATAATACACACCCGGCTTTGTACCTCTAACACAAACCACACTAGGCACCTATATATAATACACACCCGGCTTTGTACCTCTAACACAAACCACACTAGGCACCTATATATAACACACACCCCGCTTTGTACCTCTAACACAAACCACACTAGGCACCTATATATAATACACACCCCGCTTTGTACCTCTAACACAAACCACACTAGGCATCTCTAATCGACGTGATCCGCTTTTCTTAAAGATAGTGACCCGACCTGACCACGTGCTCAGACTTTAGTTTTATTAGGCTGTTAAATTGGTCAGTTACTACTTCCACGACATTTCAAGAGAATCGAGATGTCTTCACAGACTCACCTACGTATTGAGTATATTTATGATTAACTAATTCCACGATGATTTCCCTGTGTAATTAGTCAGATAGCCTATGATACAAGTATTCCTGAAATTAATGTATAAAAATATTATGATTTATGTATGCCTGTGGTACAAACATTCTCAGGTAGGCCTTTGTCTCAGATATTCCAGTTGTTCACGTAGGCTATATACACATATTCCTGTTACTCTAGTAAATCCGGGTAGATTAAAATCACTTTAGTTTAGGGATAAAAGAAAATGACTATATTTAAAAATTGATATTAAACGACCGCACTAGAAGTACCGGTTAAAACATTTTACAGTTATTTTATAAATTGGAAACACTCCAGATAAAACAGTAATGTGAGTGTGAAGATATTGAAATAATGTCTGATGTTTGTCTCGTGCGTGGATCAATAACATGACCCAGTTTATTCCACAGGGTGTTCTACTGTGCACTTATATATTTATTAACAGACATGTTTCAATATAGAACACAGGACGTAAATATGAATGACAATTATAAACAATGTTGAAAGTGACCCCTGTTGGCATCAATACATGTCTGGAACCTTCTTATTTTGTTTCTAAACACCGCTATCAGTTGCTGGCTTGAAATAGACTGAATAAAATATGATTACAAAACTGCACAGTCACTTTCCGAACACCCTGTATAATCCGAATAAGCTATGTAGATAGAAATGTGGATAAAATAGCTAATCCAATCGTGTTTAACACAGTTAGTCCTATTGTATTTAAGATAATTAATCCAATCGTGTTTAACACAGTTAGTCCTATTGTATTTAAGATAATTAATCCAATCGTGTTTAACATAATTAGTCCTATTGTTTTTAAAATAATTAATCCAATCGTGTTTAACATAGGTAGTCCAATTGTGTTTAACACAGTTAGTCCTATTGTATTTAAGATAATTAATCCAATCGTGTTTAACACAGTTAGTCCTATTGTATTTAAGATAATTAATCCAATCGTGTTTAACATAATTAGTCCTATTGTTTTTAAAATAATTAATCCAATCGTGTTTAACATAGGTAGTCCAATTGTGTTTAAAATAATTAACCTCAGCCACAGCCATCACGAAAACAATCTGCCTAATCATTTTACATTAAAATGCTGTCAATTAATATCAAAACAGGAAGCCATTTTGAAACCTCCATCACGGCAGTCCGAGCTTTCACTCTGTGTAGTCTATCTAATTAGGCCTAAGCCTCACATTAGACTTTCTGTTATAATGTGCCACCTGTTTCTCTTTGCTATCAAGGTTTATTTGCTACTAATGCGTGTTCCAGAAATGTGTTCTCACCACAGTAATGTAATATATAAAGAACCGTAGGATGTAACAGAGAATTTACCACCAATCGCAAAAACAGGAGCAGTTTAGAAACGAAACTGTGTGATAAACGAGGGTTGTTGTTTTTTTGGATTAGTTGGGGGGATTACAGGAACGTTGAAGTTGAGCTCTGGGCGGCTGCAGATTGACATACGTATAATAAAACACCGTATGTGCTTTCAATTCCCCTGTCCCTCGGGACTCATCAAAGTTGGTCACTATACACCAACTATTATTGCGGGAAAACCATATAAAGTAATTCTCTTCTCTACACATCAATCTGGTTTTACGCTGTCCATTACATCACGAAAAGAATCGATTTTTAAAGAGAGTTCAGCATGTTATTACAGACACATCCGTGTGTGTTGTACACCGTGTTTAATAGTGGTAGTATATACCATACTTACTGGTGGTAGTACATACCATACTTACTAGTGGTAGTACATACCATATTTTATAGTGACACTGTACACGATATTTTACTTTTGCTAGAGTATACTGTATTTAATATTAGCGATATACACCGTATTTATCAGTAGTAGTATACACTGAATTGAACAGTAGTGGTGTACACCGTATTTATCAGTAGTAGTATACACTGAATTGAACAGTAGTGGTGTACACCGTATTTATCAGTAGTAGTATACACTGAATTGAACAGTAGTGGTGTACACCGTATTTATCAGTATTAGTATACACTGAATTGAACAGTAGTGGTGTACACCATATTTATCAGTAGTAGTATACACTGAATTGAACAGTAGTGGTGTACACCGTATTTATCAGTAGTAGTATACACTGAATTGAACAGTAGTGGTGTACACCGTATTTATCAGTATTAGTATACACTGAATTGAACAGTAGTGGTGTACACCGTATTTATCAGTAGTAGTATACACTGAATTGAACAGTAGTGGTGTACACCGTATTTATCAGTATTAGTATACACTGAATTGAACAGTAGTGGTGTACACCATATTTATCAGTAGTAGTATACACTGAATTGAACAGTAGTGGTGTACACCGTATTTATCAGTATTAGTATACACTGAATTGAACAGTAGTGGTGTACACCGTATTTATCAGTAGTAGTATACACTGAATTGAACAGTAGTGGTGTACACCGTATTTACTAGTGATTCACGTCTGTTTCGTGTTCACTCAAGTACACCATCCGAAAAACTCAAGGTAAACATTAAGTAGATAATGTTTTCATATTGTTTAATAAAACAACCAAACCAGTTTTTACAAGTAAATAACATTCTTATCTGTAAGATCTATAATCATTGTATACTACACAATGGGTGCCATTTTAATGTAAAGACTTTCTTTAACTATAATTAACAGTTGTAAATACTTATATTAAAACAGCCGAGCTATTGTATTGAGTTTCAATCACATCATCAGCTATTATTTATTTAATAGAGTATATTACGCCCCCCAGTGGCACCACGATATGTTTACAAACTTACATTGATAGATACAGGGTTTCGATATTCGTCGCGGGCACAGATAGATAGCCCATCGTATTGCTTAACTTCAAACACAGAATAATTATTACAGGACAAATATTTATGTATTACAGAAAAAAGGGAAAAACAATATATTATTCAACAAACATTTCACAATATTATAAACTATCGACATTTTGTTTGTTTACGTAATTCTATTCACCGTTTTGTTCGACTCATTTTTTTCTAACGTAATCCGTGATTTCAATCCATTAATAAAATTACGTAATGTGTGTGTGTTTGTATGTTTTTCTCATAGCAAAGCCACATCGGGCTATCTGCCGTGAAGTACGTACCAATTTGGACCGGCATGGCCAGATGGGTTAAAGCGTTCGAATCGTAATGTGAGGGTCCCGGGTTCGAATCCTCGTTGCACCAAATATGCTCGCTTTTTCAGCCGTGAGGGTGTTATAATTTGACAGTTAAACCCACTATTCGTTGGTAAAAGAGTAGCCCAAGAGTTGGCGGTGGGTGGTGATGACTAGCTGCCGTCCCTCCAGTCTTACACTGCTAAATTAGGGACGGCTAACGCAGATAGCCCTAGTGTAGCTTTGCGCGAAATTTAAAAACAAACAAACAAACTTACTAATTTCCCTTTAACTGCTTTAAGATACGGGATATATATATATATATATCGTACCAATAACTGTGTATAATCGTCTTTCCCAAAATGATGACGAATTACACACTTAAATTAATTTAAAATTATTGCAAATCTTAAAAGAGCAAAGATATTCATAACCGCACGACTCGTGTACTTCCACAAACTGTTGAACATAACTGATAAATCACGGTTAATTTGTAATACAAATAAAATACACATACCAGTTGTTACCTGTCATGTTACATAACGGACATAGTTCGTTTTCAGTGACATCTATTCATTTCAACCTCAGTGGGTTGGTTAGTGAATCGTACGTAAACCTCTACTGTATCTATGCGTCACGTTTTATGGCCCGACTTCGATATATATATTATTTTCCATATATTGTTTGGTAATTTAGAATGATGGTCATTTAGAAAGCTCTTTTCCTTTGGTTTTTACTAAATTGTTGTACAAGGTTTTAGTGTCCTGTTCTACTATTGGTGATTGTAAACTACATGTATTACCTTGTTCGTTATTAGGTAAATTTTCACTATTGCTAGTTAATAATATGGAATTAAACCAATAATGTTCGAAATTATTGTAATAACAATCGCTGAATGTTTCATCATTATATAACTGTAACGACAAGGTTGACCATATGTATCCCATCATGCACCATGACTTGTAACGACAAGGTTGACCATATGTATCCCACCATCATACACCATGACTTGTAACGACAAGGTTGACCATATGTATCCCACCATCATACACCATGACTTGTAACGACAAGGTTGACCATATGTATCCCATCATGCACCATGACTTGAAACGACAAGGTTGACCATATGTATCCCACCATCATACACCATGACTTGTAACGACAAGGTTGACCATATGTATTCCATCATCATACACCATGACTTGTAACGACAAGGTTGACCATATGTATTCCATCATTATACACGATGGCTTGTAACGACAAGGTTGACCATATGTATCCCACCATCATACACCATGACTTGTAACGACAAGGTTGACCATATGTATCCCACCATCATACACCATGACTTGTAACGACAAGGTTGACCATATGTATCCCACCATCATACACCATGACTTGTAACGACAAGGTTGACCATATGTATTCCATCATCATACACCATGACTTGTAACGACAAGGTTGACCATATGTATCCCACCATCATACACCATGACTTGTAACGACAAGGTTGACCATATGTATCCCACCATCATACACCATGACTTATAACGACAAGGTTGACCATATGTATCCCACCATCATACACCATGACTTGTAACGACAAGGTTGACCATATGTATCCCACCATCATACACCATGACTTGTAACGACGAGGTTGACCATATGTATTCCACCATCATACACCATGACTTGTAACGACAAGGTTGACCATATGTATTCCATCATCATACACGATGACTTGTAACGACAAGGTTGACCATATGTATCCCATCATCATACACGATGACTTGTAACGACAAGGTTGACCATATGTATTCCATCATCATACACGATGACTTGTAACGACAAGGTTGACCATATGTATCCCACCATCATACACCATGACTTGTAACGACAAGGTTGACCATATGTATCCCATCATCATACACGATGACTTGTAACGACAAGGTTGACCATATGTATCCCACCATCATACACCATGACTTGTAACGACAAGGTTGACCATATGTATCCCACCATCATACACCATGACTTGTAACGACAAGGTTGACCATATGTATCCCACCATCATACACCATGACTTGTAACGACAAGGTTGACCATATGTATTCCATCATTATACACGATGACTTGTAACGACAAGGTTGACCATATGTATTCCATCATCATACACGATGACTTGTAACGACAAGGTTGACCATATGTATCCCACCATCATACACCATGACTTATAACGACAAGGTTGACCATATGTATCCCACCATCATACACCATGACTTGTAACGACAAGGTTGACCATATGTATCCCACCATCATACACCATGACTTGTAACGACAAGGTTGACCATATGTATCCCACCATCATACACGATGACTTGTAACGACAAGGTTGACCATATGTATCCCATCATCATACACGATGACTTGTAACGACAAGGTTGACCATATGTATTCCATCATCATACACGATGACTTGTAACGACAAGGTTGACCATATGTATCCCACCATCATACACCATGACTTATAACGACAAGGTTGACCATATGTATCCCATCATCATACACGATGACTTGTAACGACAAGGTTGACCATATGTATCCCATCATCATACACGATGACTTGTAACGACAAGGTTGACCATATGTATCCCATCATCATACACGATGACTTGTACGACAAGGTTGACCATATGTATCCTATCATCATACACGATGACTTGTAACGACAAGGTTGACCATATGCTCGCTTTTTCAGCCGTGGGGGCGTTATAATGTTACGGTTAAACCCACTATTCGTTGGTAAAAGAGTAGCCCAAGAGTTGGCGGTGAATGGTGATGACTAGCTGTCTTCTCTCTAATCTTATACTGCTAAATTAGGGACGGCTAGCGCAGATAACCCTCGTGTAGCTTTGCGCGAAATTCAAACCAAACCAAACCTACTTTACTTTCTGTTCGTGTTTACCAAGCGCCGAACCAATAATCCAAGAAATTTTTCTTTGTTAAACTTTGACTTAAAATATTTCAAATTCCTTTATTGTATTTTGAATACTATTCAATTCTGACTCCTGTCTGATATAAATATTTATATCATCAGCATAAGATGATCTAATGAATGTCTGATGATAACTCTAACTTCATACTTATCTTAAGCAACTAATCGTTTTCCTTAAATTATAAACAAAACGTTCTATGGCGAGCGTAAATAAAAACCACTTATTGGATCTCTCCTTCTGTTAGATTAAATAAAAACCACTTATTGAATCTCTCCTTCTGTTAGATTAAATAAAAACCACTTATTGGATCTCTCCTTCTGTTAGATTAAATAAAAACCACTTATTGGATCTCTCCTTCTGTTAGATTAAATAAAAACCACTTATTGGATCTCTCCTTCTGTTAGATTCCTCTAAAAAGGAATGGTTGAAGTTTGTTTATTTTGAATTTCGCGCAAAGCTACACGAGAGCTATCTCCGCTAGCTGTTCATAATTTAGCAGCGTAAGACTAGAGGGAAGGCAGCTAGTTATCACCACCCACCACCAAGTTTTGGGATACTTTGTTACCAATGGATAGTGGGACTGATCGTCACATTATAACGTCCCCACGACTGAAAGTGCGAGCATGTTTGGTGTGATAGGGATTTGAACATGTGACTCTGAAATTACGAGTCGAACGCCCTGACCGAGTGGCTCGCTGTAGTTGAGACTGTCCCTAGAACTACATACATAAAATATGGTATTTTCATACATTGCGTCAACCGCTTTTATAATATTCCGGCCAGAACTAAGTGTTCTATATAAGGTAAACATTAAATAGATAGATAAATAATTATAAATTAATAAAAGTGTAAAAGAAGAAAGCTAGCTAATACGACAGATGTCTCATTTATGTCCTGTAACAAAACAAAGTAGTTATCGTTTCGAATGTGTTACACTTACACACCCCAGACAATGGAGCTTTTGTATTTCAATACGGAATGTTAAGCCTATTAACCAGCTGTCACAGTCAGCCAGTTAAACTTCTACAAAGAAAGAAGATTACAGGTCTTCTAGCGCGATTATTCGAGATATTTTAGTTCGTCTACATATAGTGAAAACCAGAAGAGGTGATGTACTTAAACAAATGATGCCCTCTGGATAATGTAATGGAAAGTCAGCCTTGTGTCCCAAACTTCATCACCCCTCAATCTTTGCAATATTTAAATCGTAAAACTTAGACGGATATCTAACAGGGAGTATATCACTGAGAAACTTAGACGGATATCTAACAGGGAGTATATCACTGACAACAGACCAACTTTCCATTATATTCAGAAGAAGGCCTGCAACCCAGGAGTCGCGCGACAGTCGCGAACCAATGAACAACGAAGTTGTTGTTAAGGATAATGAAACGCCATTTGTCGGCTGATGAGTTTTATTATTTATTTTCTGCTTTAGATAGTTTGGTTTGGTTTCAAGTTGGACAAAACTTTGTTATAGAAAACAGGAAACTACTTGATACATTGTAAACAATTAACAGTTCCATAAATCCTCCAGTACGACATTTTTTTCACTTCTTGCATTGATTTGTTCCCATGGGTTAAAACCATATTTTTATCAAGATGCCATCTTGTAGGGGTTTAGGACAATCAATTTCTCTCTTACAAATTCAAATCTAAATGTAATTGCACCGGATGAAAAACTTCGACAGATTTCCTAAACGTTTGTTTTTTTGGAATTAACCACAAAGGTACACAATAGGTTACCCTGCACAATTTGCTTCTTGAACACTGTTGGGTGTTAATTATAGAGTTTTGGCTGCTGATCATGAAAATCACATCCATATTTGCCCATCACGTACCGTTGCATCGAAATCTTCAGTTCTGCTACAATGGAAAAACGATATCAGGGCAACTGGAATCCGTCAATGCTTGCTGACTACTGTTGGACATTACAACGTGATGCACCGGACATTGAATACAAACGAAAATCAGGAGCAAAACAGTTTTAATTATGTTGAACTTAATTGCGTATTAGAAACATAAACGCAATTAAATACGTTATTGCCGGTAAACAGTTATCTGTCTATTTCTCAGAGTTCCTACGTGATGAAGTAAAACCAAAACTATACCCACCAGGTATCTGTCACAATCAGCAAAAACTTTTCAGGAAGCAAAACCTAAAAAAAAAAAATGTTGTGCAGTGTTATCTGTGTTCTGCCTAGCACGGGTATCGAAATCCGGTTTCTGGCGTTGTAAGTCCGCAGACTTACCGCTGTGGGGGGCCTCAGTGTTACTAAAGTTATAAGATGACTGTCCCTAGACAGTCACACAGACTCTTTCACATCTGGGCCTGGCATGGCCAAGCGCGTAAGGCGTGCGACTCGTAATCCGAGGGTCGCGGGTTCGCGCCCGCGTCTCCCTAAACATGCTCGCCCTCCCAGCCGTGGGGGTGTATACTGTTACGGTCAATCCCACTTTTCGTTGGTAAAAGAGTAACCCAAGAGTTGGCGGTGGGTGGTGATGACTAGCTGCCTTCCCTCTAGTCTTACACTGCTAAATTAGGGACGGCTAGCACAGATAGCCCTCGAGTAGCTTTGCACGAAATTCCAAAACAAACAAACAAATTTTCACATCTCCCTGAGGTTTGTTCATCAGTGGTGACGTTTGTTTACATCTTACGAAAACCTACTCGAGGACTATCTGCGCTAATTTTGAACTAATAATCTGGATGTGAGGCAGTTAGTTAACAGCAAACACCACCAACCCCTAGGCTACTCTTAATCAATGAATAGAATGATATCCGTTACATTATGGAGTCCACACCGCTGATGGGGGGATTTCGAACCTGGAACCGTCAGCTTGCCAGTCGACATTTTCCTTTCTAGTGTGTGTTGTCTCATAACACAGTATAATTTATAATTTAACGACTAGGTTTGTGGTAATCCAGTTTTAATATGTTTTAGAGTTATCTCCATACACTTCAAAGGTGTTCTTCTCTAACAACCCTGAACAGTCAGTTTATTTCAAGTACAACATTTCTTCAAGGTATGAAGAATAAATTAATGTAACTTGACAGCTGTAAACAGTTTCAGTAAAAATATACGTCTGATTGGACGGTAAGGCTTCATCTGACTTGAATTTCAACAATCTTTGACCTGAAGTTCGAAAGTCATAGAAAAAAGCAGGAATAGGTTTCATGTTGTGTTTACATGTCAGAAATAGGTTTCATGTTGTGTTTACGTGTCAGAAATAGGTTTCATGTTGTGTTTACATGTCAGAAATAGGTTTCATGTTGTGTTTACGTGTCAGAAATAGGTTTCATGTTGTGTTTACATGTCAGAAATAGGTTTCATGTTGTGTTTACATGTCAGAAATAGGTTTCATGTTGTGTTTACGTGTCAGAAATAGGGTTCCTGTTGTGTTTACATGTTAGGAACGAGTTTCCTGTTGTGTTCATATACTAGGAATGGGTTTCCTGTTGTTTTTGTATGTTACAAAGTTTTTTTTTTTCTTTTATGTTTATACGTTAGAAACGGGTTGAAGTTGAAAGTAGAAATTGACCGAACAGATGAACTTGGTTAATTACCCAAATCTGTCTTTATATTTCATTATCACAGGTGTTATGACGTAGGCTGGTGGTCACTACACAGACTTGGGGACGTTAGAATGTGATAGTCAAATCTACATTTCGTTGGTAAAAGGAGCAATGTAAGAATTGAGTATCCAGCTCCCCTCTCGTCTATCACTGCTACGTTAGAGTCGGCTAATGTAAATAATTGTAGAATAATAAAGAGAGATAATTATTTTATTTTGTCTGGTTCTACTTTATTCTATCGTATTAATATTCTGAGCGTCGCGGGTTCAAATCCCCGTCGCACCAAACATGCTCGCCCTTTCACCCGTGGGGGCATTATAATGTTTCACTCAATCACACTATTCGTTGGTAAAAGAGTTGGCGGTGGGTGGTGATGACTAGCTGCCTTCCCTCTTCTCCCTCTTGTAAATTAGGGACGGATAGCGCAGATAGCAATCGTGTAGGAATACAACAAACAAACTTATTAATATTTTCAAGTAATATAAACGTACACCAACTTTGGGTGTAAATCGTGTGATAAAACTACACCAACTTTTTGTTTGTAAATCATATAAATAGTTTTGTCGAGTGAGTTCTAGAGTATGAAACCCAATCTCTACAGCGAACCCACCCAGAATCTAACGTTTGAGGGAATAGACTCAGCAACAACTCTTCTAGAAAGTTCCAAAAGTTTGTAATGAAGTCCAAAAGGTTGCGACATGAGATGCTGAGATTCGACCTCAAAATCGATCAACACTGAATCCATTCGATGCAAATTTCTCACGGTTATCAGAGTTTGGTACAGACAATCTACAGACTATTGGTAGCGACGACAAAATCAATTTCATCGCTGCTGGCGAACGTTTCGGACACCCTGTACATCGCAACACTGCACATGTAGATCTTTAGTAGCGTAGAAAAGATTCTTGCGTCAGTTTCTTTAATATCTTCAAGTAGTTTTATGCAGAAAGCTGAACAAAATGTCCAGACGTCAGAGCTTTTCCTGCTGATCTATTCGATTTACGTACATTGAAGTTGAAGATTAAATTTAAATTCCAAATTTTTCTGGAAGGAAAGCCATCATATTCCAGATTAAATGTCAAGTTTCTAAAGTTCGAAAGTAACCTTTATGAGGACAAGAAATGGCGGTCAGTTAGGCTTAGAAATAAGCTGCATTTTACAGAAAAAGAAAAACAACCAATAAAAAGTGCTAGAACATTCTCTCAGCGCTGTACAGAACACAATAAACATAATCTGAAAATATATGTTTAAAAAGGTGCCCAATGAAAATTCCTTATTTCAAAGATCAGCACCTGGACAGAATTATTGTTCATCAAATGAAGTAATTTAAGAAACTCACGATTCATTAGGTTTAGGTTTATCTCACACTCGTCGCAAAATTTGATTGTTTGACAACTACTGAGCGACAACTACTAGTTCGATAAAAAAACAAAACAACCACCTTGGTGTAGCCAGTTGAAAAAGGAAGTTATATCTTTGTAAATTTGATTTAGATCGTCGAGAAACAGTTATGAATTAGAAGGAAAACAAAAACACGCTGATTATTGTCTCGTCATTATTATCAAGTGTAAGTAAGAAGTACACGTTGCTCTAATAATTCTGTTCTGATTATTATCAAGTATGAAGTACACGCTGCTCTAATAATTCTGTTCTGATTATTATCAAGTGTAAGTAAGAAGTACACGTTGCTCTAATAATTCTGTTCTGATTATTATCAAGTATGAAGTACACGCTGCTCTAATAATTCTGTTCTGATTATTATCAAGTGTAAGTAAGAAGTACACGTTGCTCTAATAATTCTGTTCTGATTATTATCATGTGTAAGTAAGAAGTACACGTTGCTCTAATAATTCTGTTCTGATTATTATCAAGTGTAAGTATGAAGTACACGTTGCTCTAATAATTCTGTTCTGATTATTATTAAGTGTAAGTATGAAGTATACGTTGCTCTAATAATTCTGTTCTGATTATTATCAAGTGTAAGTATGAAGTACACGTTGCTCTAATAATTCTGTTCTGATTATTATCAAGTGTAAATATGAAGTACACGTTGCTCTAATAATTCTGTTCTGATTATTATCAAGTGTAAGTATGAAGTACACGTTGCTCTAATAATTCTGTTCTGATTATTATCAAGTGTAAGTAAGAAGTACACGTTGCTCTAATAATTCTGTTCTGATTGTTATCAAGTGTAAGTATGAAGTACACGTTGCTGTGCTAATTCTCTTCTGATTATTATCAAGTGTAAGTATGAAGTACACGTTGCTGTGCTAATTCTCTTCTGATTATTATCAAGTGTAAGTAAGAAGTACATGTTGCTCTAATAATTCTCTTCTGATTATTATCAAGTGTAAGTATGAAGTACACGTTGCTCTAATAATTCTGTTCTATGATTATTATCATGTGTAAGTATGAAGTACACGTTGCTCTAATAATTCTGTTCTATGATTATTATCATGTGTAAGTATGAAGTACACGTTGCTCTAATAATTCTGTTCTGATTATTATCAAGTGTAAGTAAGAAGTACACGTTGCTCTAATAATTCTGTTCTGATTATTATTAAGTGTAAGTATGAAGTACACGTTGCTGTGCTAATTCTGTTCTGATTATTATCAAGTGTAAGTATGAAGTACACGTTGCTGTGCTAATTCTGTTCTGATTATTATCAAGTGTAAGTAAGAAGTACACGTTGCTCTAATAATTCTGTTCTGATTATTATCAAGTGTAAGTATGAAGTACACGTTGCTCTAATAATTCTGTTCTATGATTATTATCATGTGTAAGTATGAAGTACATGTTGCTGTGCTAATTCTGTTCTGATTATTATCAAGTGTAAGTATGAAGTACACGTTGCTCTAATAATTCTGTTCTGATTATTATCAAGTGTAAGTAAGAAGTACACGTTGCTCTAATAATTCTGTTCTGATTATTATCAAGTGTAAGTATGAAGTACACGTTGCTCTAATAATTCTGTTCTATGATTATTATCATGTGTAAGTATGAAGTACACGTTGCTCTAATAATTCTGTTCTATGATTATTATCATGTGTAAGTATGAAGTACACGTTGCTCTAATAATTCTGTTCTGATTATTATCAAGTGTAAGTATGAAGTACACGTTGCTGTGCTAATTCTGTTCTGATTATTATCAAGTGTAAGTATAAAGTACACGTTGCTGTGCTAATTCTGTTCTGATTATTATCAAGTGTAAGTATGAAGTACACGTTGCTGTGCTAATTCTGTTCTGATTATTATCAAGTGTAAGTAAGAAGTACACGTTGCTCTAATAATTCTGTTCTGATTATTATCAAGTGTAAGTATGAAGTACACGTTGCTCTAATAATTCTGTTCTGATTATTATCAAGTGTAAGTATGAAGTACACGTTGCTCTAATAATTCTGTTCTGATTATTATCAAGTGTAAGTATGAAGTACACGTTGCTGTGCTAATTCTGTTCTGATTATTATCAAGTGTAAGTATGAAGTACACGTTGCTGTGCTAATTCTGTTCTGATTATTATCAAGTGTAAGTATGAAGTACACGTTGCTGTGCTAATTCTGTTCTGATTATTATCAAGTGTAAGTATGAAGTACACGTTGCTCTAATAATTCTGTTCTGATTATTATCAAGTGTAAGTATGAAGTACACGTTGCTCTAATAATTCTGTTCTGATTATTATCAAGTGTAAGTAAGAAGTACACGTTGCTCTAATAATTCTGTTCTGATTGTTATCAAGTGTAAGTATGAAGTACACGTTGCTGTGCTAATTCTCTTCTGATTATTATCAAGTGTAAGTATGAAGTACACGTTGCTGTGCTAATTCTCTTCTGATTATTATCAAGTGTAAGTAAGAAGTACATGTTGCTCTAATAATTCTCTTCTGATTATTATCAAGTGTAAGTATGAAGTACACGTTGCTCTAATAATTCTGTTCTATGATTATTATCATGTGTAAGTATGAAGTACACGTTGCTCTAATAATTCTGTTCTGATTATTATCAAGTGTAAGTAAGAAGTAAACGTTGCTCTAATAATTCTGTTCTGATTATTATCAAGTGTAAGTATGAAGTACACGTTGCTGTGCTAATTCTGTTCTGATTATTATCAAGTGTAAGTATGAAGTACACGTTGCTGTGCTAATTCTGTTCTGATTATTATCAAGTGTAAGTAAGAAGTACACGTTGCTCTAATAATTCTGTTCTGATTATTATCAAGTGTAAGTATGAAGTACACGTTGCTCTAATAATTCTGTTCTGATTATTATCAAGTGTAAGTATGAAGTACACGTTGCTCTAATAATTCTGTTCTGATTATTATCAAGTGTAAGTATGAAGTACACGTTGCTCTAATAATTCTGTTCTGATTATTATCAAGTGTAAGTAAGAAGTACACGTTGCTCTAATAATTCTGTTCTATGATTATTATCATGTGTAAGTATGAAGTACATGTTGCTCTAATAATTCTGTTCTATGATTATTATCATGTGTAAGTATGAAGTACACGTTGCTGTACTAATTCTGTTCTGATTATTATCAACTATTAAGATCGGCAAATAATGTATCTTTTAATTCTAAAATAAGATTGCCTGCTTTGAAATTATTCATAATACCGAACTGTCACCTGGTTTAAGCCTAACTTTTGCATATATATAAACAAAATGATGTTAACTATAGGTGAAAGGTCAACCGCATCTGCTTTTATAGAAGCAAGGGAGTCACAAGTTAAAACACAAGAGAAACATTTATGTCCAGCTTTAGTGTGAATAAGAAATACAATATTCCCGTTAGTATGTGTGTGTTTTATGAAGATACTATTCTTTGTACTGTTAGTAATAGAAACTTGTCAGTATCACATGACACGTGCACAAACATACACAGAGAGATGTAATAATGGCGGATTCTACCTATCTGATCTTTATTAAAATTGAAAGCCAGTGTATGGAAGAAGGTACCCTCCACTTTTAATCATAATTGTTTTTCATGTGTTTACACACATATCTATGTTTTGGTTTTGTTCTTGGTTGGTTGTTTTCCAACGTGAACTTATGCTTGTTAGCAGATGGAATAGAAGGGACGTGTGGTTGGTTAGGTGGGGTTACGAAACGGTCGTTTAAAGTATTCACGAAACTACTACATATAACCAAAGTATTCACGAAACTACTACATGTAACCAAAGTATTCACGAAACTACTACATATAAGCAAAAAGCGAATAGTTTCTGTACTGAAATATAATGGTCACCTGAAATTAACTTACTGCTAAAAGCTAGTTACTTCCTGAAGATATATGTACTTGTAGAAGCTTGTTCCTTCCTGAAGATATATGTACTTGTAGAAGCTAGTTCCTTCCTGAAGATATATGTACTTGTAGAAGCTAGTTACTTCCTGAAGATATCTGTACTTGTAGAAGCTTGTTCCTTCCTAAAGATATCTGTCCTTGTAAAAGCTAGTTACTTCCTGAAGATATATGTACTTGTAGAAGCTTGTTCTTTCCTAAAGATATCTGTCCTTGTAGAAGCTAGTTCCTTCCTAAAGATATCTGTACTTGTAGAAGCTAGTTCCTTCCTGAAGATATCTGTCCTTGTAGAAGCTAGTTACTTCCTGAAGATATCTGTACTTGTAGAAGCTTGTTCCTTCCTGAAGATATCTGTACTTGTAGAAGCTTGTTACTTCCTGAAGATATATGTACTTGTAGAAGCTTGTTCCTTCCTGAAGATATATGTACTTGTAGAAGCTTGTTACTTCCTGAAGATATATGTACTTGTAGAAGCTTGTTACTTCCTGAAGATATATGTACTTGTAGAAGCTTGTTCCTTCCTGAAGATATCTGTACTTGTAGAAGCTTGTTCCTTCCTGAAGATATATGTACTTGTAGAAGCTTGTTCCTTCCTGAAGATATCTGTACTTGTAGAAGCTAGTTACTTCCTGAAGATATCTGTACTTGACGAAGCTAGTTACTTCCTAAAGATATCTGCACTTGACGAAGCTAGTTACTTCCTAAATATATCTGTACTTGACGAAGCTAGTTACTTCCTAAAGATATCTGTACTTGACGAAACTAGTTACTTCCTAAAGATATCTGTACTTGACGAAGCTATTTACTTCCTAAAGATATCTGTACTTGACGAAGCTATTTACTTCCTAAAGATATCTGTACTTGACGAAGCCAGTTACTTCCTAAATATATCTGTATTTAGAACAATAAAACGACACAGTACGTAAAACAGTTTTAAGCTAGAACATCTCCATGTTTACTGGAAAATCTAGGAAATTTCGAAAAGAGCAACAGGAGTGAATTATGGACAAACCTTGTCTGTAGCTTCTTGTGGTATAATATAGCTTTTGTAAACACAGTTGTGACACAAATTATAATGTTGTAATTATGTGTAGAAAACATCGTATCGTTTTATAAATGTTTAATATTTATCGTGCCTTCAGGAACCAATGTTCTGTCAGTAGAGGCTCTTTTGTGTATGACTGACATTTCTTTTTGATACAAACTTTACAACATTACAGAGATAATAGTATGGACGAGAAATTCACGTTAAAATATTTCTTAAATATATCTTTCACACAAATCAGTGTTGAACTATAACACAACTTGCATAATTCTGATTTGTGTGAACTATAACACAACTTGCCCACCACTGATTTGTGTGAACAATAACACAACTTGCCCACCACTGATTTGTGCGAACTATAACACAACCTGCCCACCACTGATTTGTGCGAACTATAACACAATTAATTGTTGCAGTGATAACAACGTAATTAATGAGGTGATTCAATATACAGTTGTGTTGTTATGTGTTGAATAATTCAACACACATATGAATCACTTTTCTTCTGTCTTGTTAGCCCACAACGATTGTGTTATAACCTAACAAACAGTAGACTTGTGTATATGTTCCAGAGAACCGAAGGTGTTTAGATGTTTCTAACTTGAAGTAAGTACAGTACTTCATCTATCTATTAATTTGTTATGTAAATATGCTCTTATACTGATTCCCATTTTCTATTGTTCCATTCGCCATAATTAACTCCGTGAAAATGTATAACTCTGTTACTACGTTGATACACAGAAAGTCTAGATTCATACCTAGCATTTTCGTTACCAGATAGAGTTTCCCCGTCTTTAGTTTAACCTAATTAAACCTAAAAGATAAGAAATCCCCATGTAATTATGCTACAATCTTCCGTCTGGAGTAGTTTTATATAATCTTTATCTAATCAACCCTAACAGAACGGCGCATGCGCATGTAGTCCCTCACTCGAGGAATTAGAAAACAGACAATTAAGTTACGTGATGTTGTTGTTCAATGTGCGTAACCTAATATCAAGGATCTGGTAATTGTATACAAGATTACAGTTCTTGTTACAGAGACTGCTGATCCTTTATGTCCTAAATATTAACCTTGCTGATCATTTATATCCTAAACATTAACCTCTATACCCTAAATATTGATCAACAAGGTTAATATTTATACCCTAATAATACCCTAAATATTAACCTTGCTTATCATTTATATCCTAAACATTAACCTCTATACCCTAAATATTAACCTTGTTGATCATGTATGCCCTAAATATTAACCTTGCTGATCATTTATATCCTAAACATTAACCTCTACACCCTAAATATTAACCTTGCTGATCATGTATACCTCAAATTTTAACCTTATTGATCATGTATACCTTGTCTCGCTGACGTTTTAAAAGAAAGTTAAAAAATGACAGTTGTTTTTGAATTACGCACAAAGCTACTCGAGGGCTATCTATGCTAGCCGTCCCTAATTTAGCAGTGTAAGACTAGAAGGAAGGCAGCTAGTCATCACCACCCACCGCCAACTCTTGGGCTACTCTATTACCAACGAATAGTGGAATTGACCGTCATAATATAATGACGACACTACAGCTGAAAGGACGAGCATGTTTGATGTGATGGGGACTCGAACACGAGACCCTTAGATTGCGAGTCGGGCACCTTAACCACTTGGCCAACCCAAGCCGTTTCTTTCACTTATTACTTCTATAAGTGTAAACATAACGAACAACTGTTTTAAGTTCAATCAAATCAACAGTGAGTAATTAGAGAAAACAGACTGATAATGAAGTTCCTAAACTATTTAAATATAAGTAGAAAATAATTATATTTTATAATTATATTTTTCGTTTGTTTTTCCCACGTGTTCTTCTATTGCAGGTGTTTACACGCGTTCTCAACTTATCTGTCGATATGCGTCCTTTTATAGTAACTAGCACAAAGTCGAAAAACTACTAGGTGCATGTGATACGGTTCGTGTTGCATAGATCTGAACTCATCTGAACAGAAAATCAACCCGAACAGATCGACCCTTGTCACGAACCATACGAATACTTTCTTGCGCCACGCAATCGTAACGCGTATAAACCGGCCATTATACACAACTCACATCCAGCCGCGCAATTGAGCATCTTTGACTTTCTGACTTGAACTGACTATTCTAATGAGGTTAAACCCTAAGACATACTTCAAAACCACTTACGAAGTGGATATTGTGACGTGTGCAGAGCGGTAAACACCACGAGTTTGTACTTCAGCTACGATGTTTACCAGCTACCTTAGCCTTAAGAACAATTAATATTTTTCACGCCTTTCAGCATGTTGATATTAATACATTGTCACGCTGTAGGACACGTTGATGTTAATACATTTGTCACGCTGTAGGACACCTTGATGTTAATACATTGTCACGCTGTAGGACACCTTGATGTTAATACATTGTCACGCTGTAGGACACGTTGATGTTAATACATTTGTCACGCTGTAGGACACGTTGATGTTAATACATTGTCACGCTGTAGGACACGTTGATGTTAATACATTGTCACGCTGTAGGACACGTTGATGTTAATACATTTGTCACGCTGTAGGACACGTTGATGTTAATACATTGTCACGCTGTAGGACACGTTGATGTTAATACATTTGTCTACCTTCAGCCTATGTTAGATGGTAAATAAACAATGTTTTGTCGTTCATACAATCTAAAACTAACGAAGTTCCATTATTTTCTACGATGGTTCATTCTCAAGGCTTCCATAGTGAAATCTGGCATCAGGTGGCTTGCTGTCATTGTGAAATGACTATTTAATCGTTAGATAAATACCTCATTTACGAACCAAATCATCGAACCTATTCGTGCTATTTATAAAGGTTAAAGTATAGTATATTCTTGTATCGTACACGATGTGCTAGTTTGTAATGTAAAATATATCCACTAGAAGACATCATCACAACCCTATATCTAGTTAAAACAAGCACAGATAACTACGGACTCAGTGTTATTTTATGTTTCTCTGTGGGTTATTTTGTGAAATAACTTGCAAATCTTTAATTATCCAAGACGTTAAAGTTTTCTGCGAGGAAAAACAACAAAGATGTATAGATTTATTCATTCAAGAAGTTCCATATTAATTTTCCAATCCATCTATATTCAAGAATTAACTCTGAGTATCTCAGTGGTAAGATTGAGGACTTATAACGCTAAAAGTCTGGTTTTGATAACTCCGTTTACAGAGCACAGATAGAAGCCCGCTGTGTAACTTTCTGTTGAACAACAAATGAACAAAAATCAAGGGTTGATGGAAGGTTTAAAAGATAAAATTTAGTTAAAAAAATTAATTTACGAACGGGTCAAGTGGGTTCACAAGTTAATATTGAATACAGAAACGAGTCAAGCTCCTGTGCATATTAGTATTAAATATAGGAACGGGTCCAGTGTGTGTGTATTGAGAGATAGCATCAAGCAGGCTGATAGAAATCAATCTTCCTAGAATGAGCAGTTGTCAGTTTCACATACATACAAATAGAGAAGAAGACGGTTTTATGGGTAGAATTACACGATATTTGACTGTAGCTCAAATTCTGTAAGTTAATGGCTTTTTCCACTTCCACAACCACGACTTGTATACGTGTAGAAGGCCTGGTCTCACCCGACTGAAGAAACTTCCACATTAAAACCCATTCCACTCCTGGACTTTCTTTCAACGATCCATCGTTTAGCAGTCGATGTTAATGGAATGTAAACAATTCTGGTGGACGAGCAGTATTTGATAAAAACAGGTAAAAAAATTGACAAAAGATTAAAAGACACCGCAGAGTGAGTGCTCAAGGTTTGTGGAACAGGCACGACCGAAAAAAATCTGTATTAAGTAAGTTAAACAGTGTCTTTATGGACGAGCATTCGGAGGAACATTCAGATGTGTTTACTTGAAGAACCTTTTAAATCCTTGGTTTTACTTTGAACATTCTGAACAAACCTAACTAATTGATTCTATATTCGAGGTAAAAATAATGAAACATCAAACGTAACAACGTAAATATATCTTCAGAGATGTTTGTCGGTACTCTTTATGTTGTTGGTATAGGGGGGGAGTTAGATTTTGTTATCCAAATGCAAGTATGAAGGACATGACTGACAGAGTAAGTGATGGAGTAAAGGGTATTAGTAGAGTTTCACTCTTTGTAGTGCACATTGGGGCTAAGGGTAGGTTAGAGGAGCTAAGTGTAAGGCGTAAAAAATGGGGCCATAATAATTTGATACTCAACTATGTAGATGGAATTACTGGGGATGAATGTTAGGCTTAGGTTAATGTGTAAGGAAGAACAGGTTGGCTGGCTGGTTTTGTGGGACGAGCTCAACGGGAGAGAATGGTTTACATTAAGTAGGGCTATGGTTGATTTCTTTGCTGCTAACTCAGCTGTGAAGACAAGTGTAAAGTGAAGCCACACAGTGGTAAGAGAAAGAACAATGAAGAGGTAGAGAAGGTTATGGTATGAGGACAAAGTTCAAAGGTGGGTTTAATGGTAAGCTAAACTTTTACTATTGTAATACCAGAAGTATAAGAAATTAAACGAATGACGTAAGAGCGCTAGTCGGAACAAAAGATTTAGTAGGAAAACTAAAGCCTGAATAAGAAAAAATATTTGTGATGAAAAAGTTTCTGAAATACAGGGTTGTTTGTTTAATACAAAACTAAAAAGGGGTAGTTTTATAAGTAAAACTTGAGTTACTGCCTGTTAATTATTAAATTTTGCTTTTTCTTCGGTTTTTTACTAAGGAATCTTTAAGCAACATTCCTGAAACTGAACAGTTGATAGATGAAAACAGGATTACACAAGATGATGACATGAATTCTTAGTTTGTTGAAATAATAAACTAGGAAGTTCAAGAAATCATCTGGTCCGGAGAGTATTTCCCCAATAGCTTTGAAGGATGTTATATGAACCACTTGCTACTATTTCTTCTATGTCTTTGAATAGTAGGCAGGTACCAGAAGATTGGAAGTTAGAAAATGCTATTTCTCTATTCAAGCGAGATAATAACAAATTGTCACACTAATATGGACCCATTAGTCTCACATCACATGTGGGACTAATATGGACCCATTAGTCTCACATCACATGTGGGAAAAGTTCTGCAAAACCAGTTAATTATGTTTAGAATTTTATCGGATAGCCAACATGGTTTCAGCAAGGGAAAATTTAGTCTTACAAATATTTTGACATTCTTTGAAAAGCTTATTGTTTATGCATGTGTGCTAAGGGTATATATTTACTGTATTTTCAGAAAGTATATGACAATGTTCCATGTAAAAGGGTTGTAAAACAAGTTATTTATGTAGGTTTGGTTTGGAATATCGCGCAACGCTACACGAGGACTATCTGGGCTAGTCGTCTCTAATTTAGCAGTGTAACGCCTGAGGAATGGTAGCTGGTCATCACCACCCACCGCCAAATTTTGGGCTACTCTTTTACCAACGAATTGTGGGATTGACCGTCATATTATAACGCTCTCACAACTGAAAGGGCGAGCGTGTTTGGTGTGATGGGGATTCGAACCTGTGACCCTAACCACTTGGTCCTGCCACTCTCATATTTGTAGGTATCAAGGATAAGTTGACTCATTAGATAGAAACACTGGCTAGATGAAAGAAAGGGTTTTTATAAATGGAGATCAGTGAAACATGATTAACGTCACGAGTGTCGTTACGTTACAGTGAAACATGATTAACGTCACGAGTGTCGTTACGTTACAGTGAAACATGATTAACGTCACGAGTGTCGTTACGTTACTGACATTTCAGCTGTTTCTACTCTCGATGAAAACTGTTTTTAGAATCGTTTATGCTTTTTCCTTGATGCTTAATCAGCGAGTATAATCGTATGTTCCAAAAACACAAGTATGTATATATATATATATATAGACACTTACCAACAAAAGCCCTCTTAGTATCTGTAGCTATTCAAACCTCCAATATGTTCAATCATTTCTTTAGGGTCACTCATATAATGTTAAAAACCATGAAAAAATAAAACATTCATTATATATATATATATATTTTTAAATGACTGTTCCATAACTATTGACTCCTAGGGGGCGCGGTGACAGCTAAATGAAAGAATATGGAAGTTTGTTTGTTTTGCCCTCAAAACCACACAATGACCACCTTTGCGTTAGCTGTTCCCTATTTTAAATTGGTAGACTAGAAGGAGAGAAGAACCTATCGTTTCCCTCTGTGCACTCTTGGTCGAACAGGATCCTTCAAAATCTAACAAATTAGCGCCACCTACTGACTAGAAGAATAATCTTTAAATAGTAAAGTAACAACCATTCGCTGGAATTCAGGTGTAACAAACTGTACCATATTTTACGGACTTCCTTATAACCCCACATCACACGCATCTTTACAAATATTTAAAAAAGACAGCCATAGACGATGTCCAAGTGAAACTGCTATGTTCTTTTCCATCTGATGTACACTATAGTCATTTGAAAAACACCTTAGTTGGAGACAAGGCCGAATTAATGGTTTTATTGGACCTAGGCTTTTCAACATCTAGAGGCCCCTTCCCCCCCCAAGACAGAACCTCTATGTTCAATACATTTATGGTCATAGCTTGAGGCCCCCTAATTAGAGTGAGATCCTAGGCTTCAGTCCGGTATGTCCATGCCTTAATCCGGGGTTGGTTCCAGAAATCAGTTTAACACAAACATACGATATCTTATGATCTGAGTGTGTTTTTTAAGGGGGCAGATGGGGGCTACACTCTATAATATGGAATGGGTAGGATTTCAAATGAAGCATTTTGAAATGTTTATAAAACAAATATTACCATTTGTGTATGTGTTAAAACAGATACGGGATATTCGTGACATATCTTGTTGGAATGAAAGTTGTCCAGGTACAACCTTTACACTACAAGAGACTATCTCTATCTAAGAACCATCACGTATTACCACAATACTGGAGAAACTGGAACCACGTTATACATAGTTTTTTCCCTTCCTCAGTACCACTTTCTCCCCAATTGGTATAACGGTTTGTCTGTGAACTTACGATGGTAGAAACAATGTTTCGATACTCATGGTGTACGGTAGTCCATTGTGTCGCTTTGTGGTTATCTACAAACAAACGTCGTTCAGTATTTTTAACACCCTCAGAGTTAAAGTTTAACACTTAATGATACCTTGTTTTGCACGCAGATTCCCTGTTTCCAAAGGTGCAACTGCTTGCCTTACATGTTTGTAAAGAAGAGTTAACGTATCTAATAGCTAGGTGTCACTTTTAGTAAGATAAGGAAAGAAAAGGTTTGCAAAACTGGCGCTTGAAGCGACATCTACGTGAGGTTTAATGACTATTTTCTGTTGATGTGGCTTCTTGGATAATGATGATGATCAATGGAACCAGGATCAGCAAAGCACGTGGGTCTGTTCCGGTACACAACCAGAAAGACTCATCTAAATGGAGATCTTTACTGTGTCACAAACACAACTGGAAACCTAAAACGCGTCAATTCACCGGCCAAATAGAAACCTGTATATATTAGAGGAACAGGCAATCTATGCACGATACACAGACCTCGAGAAAGATGTCCAATTTGGGATCATTTAACCAACTGTGATTTACTGTCACTTTAGGACAATCTCAGTCGCACTATAGATTGTCGTGAATACAAAACGTTTATGATTCACGAAAAAAAAAGATCGATTTGAAAAATAAAAGAACAGAAAAATATTCCCACCACCAGGATGGAATTTGTTATTCCTCATGCAGCACGTGCTGGGTGTTGTTAACATATCATACTGTAGATCAGATGGTCCAAGGTTCAGGTCAATTGTGTGTGTCACATAATATGCTATTCAGGCTGGAAACAGAAATTCTCGTGTAATAATAAAAGTCATATATATTTAAATTTGCCCAGAGTTCCTAGAAGGACCATAAAGGTTTTATTTCTAAGGAGACATAAAAGAAATTGTTACATGACTCATGTAACTTTGTTCACACACCCTCATGTCAATGGAGGCCAACATTTGAACAAACCGTATAGCAATTAACAGTTATTATGTTACGGGGTTTATACAACGTAACAAAACGTAATACGTTAACTGCAATCGATCGTTCTACAATGAAGCACGAATATCGGATCATAAAATGAATTGTGTTTTTATCTTCCAAGAGCAGTAAGAACAGTTTCGGATATTGTCGACACACGAAACACCAACTGGCACCAGTAAGTAAGCAACGAGAATGTGGAAATCGTAAAAGATACGTGTGGGAAAGTTGGGCAGTAAAAGTCTCAAAATATTCCTAATGTTGGAAGTGATAAGAGGTGAGCTTCTCCAAGAATCCATTGTGACTTATACAGAATATCTGTGTGACGTTTTAAGTAACACGATTGGGCAATATATATTATTTCATAAGTTACAACTTATAAGAGTAAGTACTATTTGTTTTTATAACATGTACGACGTCCAACAACAAAACTAAACACTGAAACGTTCCGTTAACCCTTGTGTGCTTCATAATAATCAGACCAGTGATCAAAACTCTTGTAACAAAACTGATCTTACTTACTGTAAAAAACTGTAACTTATAAATATACTCCGAATCAAACCAGGACAAAAGAGGGATGGAAGAGATATGGTTTCAACGAATATCTAGAACGAACAAGACAAAAATAAAAATCACAAGATATAGTTTCGTATATTTCATTTTACTCCTTTTGCGATAACTCACAGCTGTAAGGCTTATACGATTGGAATTTGTGGTTCGATCGCCGCGGAGAACATTGCAGATACCCCTTTTCCCAACTTTGCACTAGAACAAAGCACCAAACAGCACATTCTGACTGTGTATGGCCCAGCATGACCAAGTGGTTAAGGTACTCGACTCGTAATCCGAAGGTCGCGGGTTCGAATCCTCGTTGCACAAAACGTGCTCGCCCTTTCATCCGTGGGGGCGTTAGAATGTAACGTACAATCCCACTATTCGTTGGTAAAAGAGTAGCCCAAGAGTTGACGGTGGGTGGTGATGAATAGCTGCCTTCCCTCTAGTCTTACACTGCTAAATTAGGAACGGCTAGTGCAAATAACCCTCTTGTAGTTTTGCGCAAAATTCAAAAACAGACATACAATGTACATTAGGTCCAATTGAACCTCACCCTCCCTGATCTGTAAAATCAAAATACCAACAAGCACAAGAAGGACTCGTGTGACGAACGTGAAACCCGTTCCAAGGACTTATGTAGGCACGAAAAACTGTACGTTACACACACGCGTATAACGAAGGCTAGAAGTTCCTGTCAACATGGAGTGACGTAATAGAAATAAAATCCTCTCCAAACACTTCGTCACACTGCGCTCAGTCGACATTGGTAGATCTCGTTATTCGGCCCGTTGGATATATACCGAAACACGGAATGAGAAATAGATTACAGATGAAAAACACGATGTTTCTCTCAAACAAATGATTCTGTAACTACTTTTACCTGTAGAGTTTCTGAAATCCTGCAGTAATATTTGAAACTAAAATGAAATAGTCTTAATTACAAGTAACAACTAAAATGTAGAAAGCTTCTTCGATCTCTCTGCCGTGTAGGTTATCAGTTGGGTATCCTCATTGCTGGTGGCGTTTTCGGTCCTAAACCCAAGAACACCTAATTGGGCCTAATTAGTGAAATATCAGGTACCGCAGAAAAATTGTATTGTCTGACAGAAACATTCATGGACCATGCCTATCGCTTTTGTCCGTTGTAAAAAATGTTATGTATATGAAATGTAGATAATATTATATATAAACAAAATAATACTGAAATATTCAGCCTGTTTCTAACCTATATAAAAGCCGATGCGTAACGCCATACTTAATTTCTCAAAATAGGAGTTATTAAAACCAAAATACATTTATCCAGATAGAATAGTTCGATTACTGTCTGCCTAATAAGATTTTAGTGACGAGAGGTGGAAGTGGGCCGTGAAACCTTATAAGTGTAGCGAGTGTTGGTATAGTAAGACTAAAATAAAGACGTAGTGTGGGATCACTAAGCCTGGAGATAAGTGCATAAAATTTATCATGAACGTAAAAATATCTATTGAATTTAAAATTAAATCGTTTCTGAATTAAAATATTTTTTGTTATACCACCAACGTTTTTAATATTAAACAAACCTCTTTAACCAAGGTACACTCTAAACTAAGAAATCAACAAATATTTTTCCAGTTGTTTATACACTTTATACTCTTAGTATATACAACAATATTAGGTTATAGTTTTGTTATTACGTGATAGGACATAAAAGCCATTGTTGGAATGTAGTTACAAAAACGTACTTGCTTTTCTATACATTAGAAGTTCTTGATCTAACTACTTTATACAAGTAATTATTTCACGAATATGCTATAATTTATTCAATGAATAGTATTGATTTTATTTAGTTCACAATTGAATTTACCAACGTTTGACTGTCTTGACTATAGTTTTCAGTTTCATTATTGGTCATTTTGATTTGTATAATTTATTTATTTCAGTTAACTATGAATCGTGAGGTTAGCGTATACTGTGGGGTAGTACTTGCTCCGAACGTATTGACGGTTTTTTTTTTTAATTTCGCGCTAAGCTACACTAGGGCTATCTGCGCTAGCCGTCCCGAATTTAGCAGTGTAAGACTAGAGGGAAGGCAGCTAGTCATCACCACCCACCGCCAACTCTTGGGATACTCTTTTACCAACGAATAGTGGGATTGACCGTAGCATTATAACGCCCCCACGGCTGGGAGGGCAAGCATGTTTGGTGCGACCGGGATTCGAACACGCGACCCTCGGATAACGAGTCGAACGCCTTAACACGCTTGGCCATGCCGGGCCGGAAAATAACACCCTCGTATTGACGGGCTGTACATTAGTATTAAAGAAACACATGTATATGTACCCCTTCTGTGTAAAGTGTTTGTGACAAGTTCAAGCTAAATATCCACAGAACAACAACACAGAACCTGTGTTGACCCAGTGTATCAATCCGCCACAGTGGTACTGAATAAAATATGTTCAAACAATCAGATCTTGAAACGAATGGGTGTGTGAGTACAAAGCTTATCTGAAGGGGCACAGTTCCTAAACGTGGAAGAATAATCTAAGGAACGTTAGCATGGTAGTTATGGAAAGTTAAGAAAGTTCAGGAAGTTAGGAGACGATAGCTTGGAAGCTATGGAAATTAAGGACATTACCAAAGACAGTTACAAACCGATACAACTGAAATGTCTTTAAATACTTGGACTTGTGTTAACTGAAGAACATTCTGTATATTCCATTATGATCACGCTAATTATATACTGAACACACCATGGAAAACAACTGTCTTAGCATAACTTACGAAAGCTATATAATCATCGTGGGGAGGGGCGCTACCCACCTGATGGAATAATGCATTTTAATATTTATAAGAGGAAGAAAGGTATATTTGATTAAATGTGTTCATAGTGAAGTTCGCTTTTCGTTTCGCCCTGAGCACATAGATAACTCTGATCGGAACTTGATATCATTATGTTACAGTCGCATGAAATAACTTTGAAAGTTCAAATTTGTTTAAGATATAGATAAGCTTTTCCATAATCCGTAGTTATTGTGTTAATTTATCAAATTAATTTTCATAACAGCGTTAATGTCCATAGTTCAGTCGACGAACAGGTCAACAGCCTTAAGGCTAAACTTCAAAACCTAAGAAACAGAATGAGATATTGATCGTTGTATAGTAAAACCACGTGGAACAACCTACTACCGCGTGGAACTGAATTCCGGACTGTAGCGTTGTATGTCCGGAAACTTGTTGGTATTTCTCCGGGAACAAAAACAAGTCAAGAGGACACCAGTAACACAAAACTCGGAAAGGAATTTCACAACAAGAAACAAGAGAACGTTTCTATTTGCTGGGCTCTCACAATGAATATTGTTGTGATCATTGTAACATACTGTTATGATTGGTTATTGTAACATTGTTTTCTTTAGGTCATTGTAATGTCTTGCTATGTATGACATTAATTTGGTTATCACTATGACACATGAAGTAACGTATACGAAACAAAATACATTCACAACTTTCAATTACACAAAAAGTTTGTTGCAATAGTTATAAATATATGTAGGTGTTCATTACGTTTGTTGTAAGAGATATAAATATATGTAGGTGTCTATTACGTTTGTTGTAAAAGATATAAATATATGTAGGTGTCTATTACATTTGTTGTAAGAGATATAAACATTTGTAGGTGTCCATTACGTTTGTTGTAAAAGATATAAACATTTGTAGGTGTCCATTACGTTTGTTGTAAGAGATATACATTGATATAGATGTCCATTACGTTTCTTGTAAGATATATAAACATATGTAGGTGTCCATTACGTTTGTTGTAAGAGATATAAACATTTGTAGGTGTCCATTACGTTTGTTGTAAGAGTTGTAAAAATATGGAGCTATCCATAATTTTTTCATAGTTGAAAAACACAACAAGAAACTCTTAACCATACTTTTAAGTGTACAGGAAAAATCACCTAGAACATCACCAAGTGTACAGGAAACATCACCTAGAACATCACCAAGTGTACAGGAAACATCACCTAGAACATCACCAAGTGTACATGAAACATCACCTAGAACATCATCAAGTGTACAGGAAACACCACTTAGAACAACACCAAGTGTACAGGAAATATCACCTAGAACATCATCAAGTGTACAGGAAACATCACCTAGAACATCATCAAGTGTACAGGAAAAATCACCTAGAACATCACCAAGTGTACAGGAAACATCACCTAGAACATCACCAAGTGTACATGAAACATCACCTAGAACATCACCAAGTGTACAGGAAACACCACCTAGAACATCATCAAGTGTACAGGAAACATCACCTAGAACATCACCAAGTGTACAGGAAACATCACCTAGAACATCACCAAGTGTACAGGAAACACCACCTAGAACATCATCAAGTGTACAGGAAACACCACCTAGAACATCATCAAGTGTACAGGAAACATCACCTAGAACATCATCAAGTGTACAGGAAACATCACCTAGAACATCATCAAGTGTACAGGAAACATCACCTAGAACATCACCAAGTGTACAGGAAACATCACCTAGAACATCACCAAGTGTACAGGAAACATCACCTAGAACATCACCAAGTGTACAGGAAACATCACCTAGAACATCATCAAGTGTACAGGAAACATCACCTAGAACATCACCAAGTGTACAGGAAACATCACCTAGAACATCACCAAGTGTACAGGAAACATCACCTAGAACATCATCAAGTGTACAGGAAACACCACTTAGAACAACACCAAGTGTACAGAAAACACCACCTAGAACATCATCAAGTGTACAGGAAACACCACCTAGAACATCATCAAGTGTACAGGAAACACCACCTAGAACATCATCAAGTGTACAGGAAACATCATCTAGAACATCATTAAGTGTACAGGAAACATCACCTAGAACATCATCCAAATATCGTTCAGGCTGTAAAGCGACACTATAACTCAACATCACCCAAATATCGTTCAGGCTGTGAAGCGACACCTGTAACTCAACAGTTCATTACTTCAATCTAGATATCATAACGAAACATAAGCTGTTACAACAATGAAACAAAGCGTGCAGGATAATGTTTTGTGTTGTATTGTTTGAAAACACATAATTGGTTTATTGCCAGAACAATGTTAGGTTTTATAATTCTGTTTACAAACTGATGGTTTATTGCCAGAACAATGTTAGGTTTTGTAATTCTGTTTACAAACTGATGGTTTATTGCCAGAACAATGTTAGGTTTTGTAATTCTGTTTACAAACTGATGGTTTATTGCCAGAACAATGTTAGGTTTTGTAATTCTGTTTACAAACTGATGGTTTATTGCCAGAACAATGTTAGGTTTTATAATTCTGTTTACAAACTGATGGTTTATTGCCAGAACAATGTTAGGTTTTATAATTCTGTTTACAAACTGATGGTTTATTGCCAGAACAATGTTAGGTTTTGTAATTCTGTTTACAAACTGATGGTTTATTGCCAGAACAATGTTAGGTTTTGTAATTCTGTTTACAAACTGATGGTTTATTGCCAGAACAATGTTAGGTTTTGTAATTCTGTTTACAAACTGATGGTTTATTGCCAGAACAATGTTAGGTTTTATAATTCTGTTTACAAACTGATGGTTTATTGCCAGAACAATGTTAGGTTTTGTAATTCTGTTTACAAACTGATGGTTTATTGCCAGAACAATGTTAGGTTTTATAATTCTGTTTACAAACTGATGGTTTATTGCCAGAACAATGTTAGGTTTTATAATTCTGTTTACAAACTGATGGTTTATTGCCAGAACAATGTTAGGTTTTATAATTCTGTTTACAAACTGATGGTTTATTGCCAGAACAATGTTAGGTTTTATAATTCTGTTTACAAACTGATGGTTTATTGCCAGAACAATGTTAGGTTTTGTAATTCTGTTTACAAACTGATGGTTTATTGCCAGAACAATGTTAGGTTTTGTAATTCTGTTTACAAACTGATATATTAGGAAAGAAATAACATTTTTTTTTTAAACTCGCGATGACTGAAAACAAATATTAAATAAACAAAGTTATAATTTTCTAGCTGTGACTCGCAGGATCTGACGAGCCTTTCCTAGTCACGCGTAGATAAAAATAAACACCAACTTATCATTATTGAACCAATTAGAAAACACTTGCACAATGCCCTATAAACGTCCTTGGCAAGAGTTGACTCCCCCCCAAGAAAAAACCAACAATAAATCCCCACGATTCTGGTGTGAGAAAGCGTACATCACACGTATCAGAACCCGCAACGCTGGTGCTCCATTTTGAAAGCGTACATCACACGTATCAGAACCCGCAACGCTGGAGCTCCATTTTGAAAACGTACATCACACGTATCATAAACCGCAACGCTGGAGCTCCATTTTGAAAGCGTACATCACACGTATCATAAACCGCAACGCTGGAGCTCCATTTTGAAAACGTACATCACACGTATCATAAACCGCAACGCTGGAGCTCCATTTTGAAAACGTACATCACACGTATCATAAACCGCAACGCTGGAGCACCATTTTGAAAGCGTACATCAAACGTATCATAAA
This sequence comes from Tachypleus tridentatus, assembly GCF_004210375.1. Lineage (NCBI taxonomy): Eukaryota > Metazoa > Arthropoda > Merostomata > Xiphosura > Limulidae > Tachypleus > Tachypleus tridentatus. The sequence goes on along the minus strand of NC_134825.1, from coordinate 185,318,635 downwards.
CCGCAACGCTGGAGCTCCATTTTGAAAACGTACATCACACGTATCATAAACCGCAACGCTGGAGCTCCATTTTCAGAGAACTGTATTTCCAGATAGAATAAATAACCTTGCACTTTTTATTTATAAAAATGCGTCATCGCATATAACCTATAATTACGTGCTGTGTTCTTTTTCAGTACGTTTTCATACATATATTTGTACACCAGCATGTGTATTTGAAAGAAGTAATATGAGGACCTGTGTGGAAGAAGAAGGTTTAATTTGGATTTATGTCTCCTCCTCCTGGAGGATCCACACATTGTTTCGTATTTAGTCACATTGTCTAGTGCAATACTCAGCGTAAAGAACCCACCAATCACATGAGGTGGAAACACGCTCTTTTATCTGAAATTCTTGTTTCTCTTTTCTTAAACACAAAACTACACAATGGGATATCTGTTTCATGTCAACACCACGGGTATCGAACCATGTTTTTTGTTTTATAATCCTTCAGCGATGAGAAACTAGAGGGCCTTTAAAATACAGAGGTTCACAGCATTAAACGCTCAAGTTAATTACAATATTGATTGTTGCTTTGTTCTCTTTAGTGCAAAGCTATACATCTGGTTGTCTGCACACTGCCCAATGCGGAGTCTCGAACCCTGACATTAAGTGTTGAAATTCCGTAAACTTATCATAAACCATGGGATGGGACCACAATCAAAGTGGTGCACAAATAATAGAAACCTATGTTTACAAGGTCCCACTAGCGTCCAGAGATATAATGCCTACGCTATAAGCTCCATATTAATCATAGTTTACCAAGTACCTTATAACTTTCCAGCCTGATACAAAAAAAATACATCTCGCTGTAGATAAACATCAGTTCTGCTTCCCTAACAAACAAATTCACTAACATCATATCATCAGTTTCACAGGACGATATACATCCTTATAAACATCATGACATCGGTTTCACAGGACGATATACATCCTTATAAACATCATGACATCGGTTTCACAGGACGATATACATCCTTATAAACATCATGACATCGGTTTCACAGGACGATATACATCCTTATAAACATCATGACATCGGTTTCACAGGACGATATACATCCTCATAAACATCATGACATCATCTTCAAGGAAACGTAGACTTCAAACTCTTACGAAACGATAGACATTCTATTGATAACAAAATCAAAATTTTAATAATGACTGACTGAGGAACGGAGAATATTTTACTTATTTCGGAAATCCATAAAAACTACACTATGGGTAACTGCACTAGCCCACAGTAAGTTCTAACTGCACTAGCCCACAGTAAGTTCTAACTGCACTAGCCCACAGTAAGTTCTAACTGCACTAGCCCACAGTAAGTTCTAACTGTACTAGCCCACAGTAAGTTCTAACTGCACTAGCCCACAGTAAGTTCTAACTGTACTAGACCACAGTAAGTTCTAACTGCATTAGCCCACAGTAAGTTCTAACTGCACTAGCCCACAGTAAGTTCTAACTGCACTAGCCCACAGTAAGTTCTAACTGTACTAGCCCACAGTAAGTTCTAACTGCACTAGCCCACAGTAAGTTCTAACTGCTCTAGCCCACAGTAAGTTCTAACTGCACTAGCCCACAGTAAGTTCTAACTGTACTAGCCCACAGTAAGTTCTAACTGCATTAGCCCACAGTAAGTTCTAACTGCACTAGCCCACAGTAAGTTCTAACTGCACTAGCCCACAGTAAGTTCTAACTGCACTAGCCCACAGTAAGTTCTAATTGCACTAGCCCACAGTAAGTTCTAACTGTACTAGCCCACAGTAAGTTCTAACTGCACTAGCCCACAGTAAGTTCTAACTGCACCAGCCTACAGTAAGTTCTAACTGCACTAGCCCACAGTAAGTTCTAACTGCACTAGCCCACAGTAAGTTTGAGATGATATACAAGAGATCTTCTACTCCAATCGAACAAAGGAGTTCGAATTTCCTCTTATAAAGCACCCAGAAGTCCAGAGAGGGGACCGTTATTTCTTTCTTTGTTTAGATGCAAACGTGGCCTCACAGTTAACACTGTACAGTAGAAACGAAATTGGATTTATTACTAAATTATTACAGTAGTAACAAAAATGTGAATGACATGCACCGCTGGATGCATTAAAAAAACTTTTGAACTTCGATATACAGCGAGTGATAGATTTAACTTTTTATCCTCGTGCCATCAGCACTCCAGTTGGCATATGAATGAACAACAACTACAGTTTACCCAGAACGGCCGCCATCTTAGTTATGTTGAAGGAAACTCAAGATATGAAATGTAAATGTGTGTTACTAACCAACTTCGAAGTTATGTTAAATCAGCATACAAAGCTGACCAGTACCAAAATTTGGTTAAATTAGCATGGAAACCTAATTAGCTCCCAAGTTTTGTTAAATGACAACGGAAAGTTAATTAGCATCAAATATTTTACAAATGAATACGGAAAGTTATCCAGTTCTAGAATTTGGTTACATTTGTAAAATGTGCCAAAACAGCACGTGCGCTCAATCAAACACAACCTCTGCTATTACTATGATTGGGAAAGTCGAATGTTGAAAGAAACACAGATTTTCATCTAAGCAGTTTTGTTTCCCATAGAGACATTGAGTTCTGTAACTGGGATAAAAAGGAAACAGAAGAACGTGAAATGTCATAACTTTACCTCATCAACATCCACGCAGAAAAAAATTGAAGGTTCATATTTAACAAACAAAAACATTGTATTAAAACCGTATTCTGGCAATAAAATCAGTCAGGTTGTAACGAACCAGTAGGATATTACTGTTGGCTTTCACGTTTAAATCTTCTTGTAAAGCTACAGAAAGAACTGGCTATCTGCGCATATTCGTCTTTAGTTGTAAACGGACAGATTAAAGAAAGGGCAACTGGTTGACAAAACCTGCCGTCATCTGTTGGGTTACTCTTGTTTGACCGAATAGGACAATTTAACCATCAGCGTTATAACGTAAAGTGTGTAACACGTTTTATTGCACGAACCCCGAAACTTTGGGTTCATATTTCACTCACTCGGAAAACTAGAACACGCTCGTTAATTTTTCTTTTTTGCTGGATTCAACAATGATGTCCAGTTAATATACCATTTCTATGGCCATTATTGAACTGTATAACACTGATATTAAAATGATGTCTGGTTCATATACCATTTATATGGACGTTATTTCATATTTTTTGAAAAACAAAACAAATAATGAGTAACACTAACATATATTATTAAATTAAAGTTTGATTACAGATATATATATATAAACTAATAAGAAGTTGAAATTAACTGATTTGTTGTTTTTTAATTCACGATGCATTTTAGTTCACATGTTGTTTTCAAAAGGTTTATCAATAACTTTTATCGTGTTTCATTCGGTTGTTTATAATTCTGTGTAAACAAATTCTCTTCCAGATGACTACTGTGTGTATTATGGGTTTGCTTACAAACCTTCTGAGTACCAAGAGTAGCTCTCAGCCACACAGCTAACGGCTTCTTCAGCCCTGTTTAACGACAACAAGAGAAATGCATGAAGAGAGACAGATCGAATTCCATTATTTCGTTCTCTATCGAACGCGACTGAACTTCAGGTAACAACTGAACCTGCCAGACAAACAACTTAGATCTGGAACAAACACTGTTGTCAACAGCACACAAGGACGGTCCCTAATCATTCAACCCTCTGCCTTCCCCCGTTTTATTCCCCAGTGAAATATTCAGTTGAATAATTCACCAGACACGAGAAAATCACGTCTAGTTTATGCTAATACAAAACAAAAGTTCTTTAACTCCTTCCGTTAAATCGGTTCAGTTTTTCCATTCTGTTTCACTCTGTTACAACAAGTAATATTCTATCCGGTTCTCAGTTACGAACAAAAGTTTTTTTTTTCATTTTTTTAGGTTTGAACGAACTTTATATAATCTTATCTCTAAGCTTAAAGATTTTTAAAATTAGTATTGTTTGGGTTTTTGTAATAAAACAAAGGTTGTATCAAAATCAACGGTTAAGTTTCAAATAATAATTAAAGTAAGTTAACTTTTTTTTTTTTGTCAGTTTTCGTGATTTTCTGAAAAGTACAGTTGGGTAGGCAGAATGATAAGGGTGGTGTGTGAGAAACCATGTATTCAAACTATAAAAGGGTTTATTTATCAAATATTGTTTATCCATCTACTGTAAAAGCCATCTGAAACACTCAGTAAATATGTTATTAATTTAACACTTTTTATGGGACAAGGGGGACGGCTCCCCTCCCCCCGAGAAAAAAGTGAATTTATACCGTTATTTACTAAATATATTTTACTCACACGATTTATGTTAGGACTATTGAATGTTTTAGAAAGTTCGTTTTATACTATCTGCACTATCCGGGTGTTAGCTTTCTGAGTTCATCAAGTTATTGTTGGTTCAGTGGGGATTTTTCAAAAATCATAAAATATGTACGTTTAGAAGACTCTAAACAAACACTAATTGTGGTCATAATATTGTATAACCATCATGAATTATCGTATTTTTTTACGTTTTCTCTTTTTGTTTCCTAATTTTCACACAGCACTAACATAACTTCCATTCTATATAACACTAACTATGAAACATGAGGGAGGTGGTGTGATGGTTTGGGGTGTTTTTCTGCTACCATCAGGCAGTGATCCATCACGATGAACCGAGTGGTTTGTTTACTATTGGTAAAGGATTCTACTACAAAGAAGATAATGACCCCAAACACCCATCCAAGCTATGCAAAAATTACTCAGTTAAGAAAGAAGCTGTTGGAGTTATTCAAATGATGTAATGGTCTCAAAAGTGCTCCAACCTCACCCCAACTGAGCAGATATGGGACTTTATAGATCAAAAACTTGACAAATCAAAAGTTATTTCTAAATACACTTTATGGGAGTGTATTAGAAACATTTGGAGCGAAATTTCAAAATACACTTGGGTTAAATGTTATAGCAGTGCTTGAAAGACTGTTTACAGCTATTAAAGCAAAAGGGTGACACAAAATATTAACTGTTTGTTCAACTCAGACACTTCCACTGAGTTTCTGTTGTACTAAATATGAAGATTAATAACATGTTGATGTTTCACCATTGTTCTTTGAAAGTAGCCTGAAATAAAATTTTTGACTTTGCTCTAACACTTTCACAGCACTTAACTATTGAAGCTGAAGTGATGTTAGTTTATATTTCCTGCACAGAGAAAGACGTGTTTACCTTTAATCAAAGACGTTTCTACTAACGTGTTGTTTAAGTGTTTTGAGCTACAAGTGAATTAAAACTTTCTATATTATTATTCTAGCTAGCTAGTATATATAGAAACCTACGTGTGTTAAGGTTCTTCATTATACTTCTCTGGATCCTATTTATTCCTCATAGTTTTATGGACCAATAACACCAAGCATGGAGTAAGCGTTTCGTTTCCATTACTCAACAGGACCTCTACCAACCTACCTTCAAATCTCATTATACGTCCAAAGTAGCGTACAAAAAGATAAAACAATACTTTACGATAATTCATGATAATATTGTATGATCATCACTGATTATCTTAAATTATTTTTCAAGTTTGTTTCCTAATTTTCACACAGCGATTACAAGACTTCCATTCTATATAAGTTGACATTTTTAAACACATACCAAGAATTCGAACTTGTATTTGTTTTAAATTTACACCTTAAAGCTCGTGAATTCTCGCTTACCAATAAAAATGGTTGTCACTTGGAATCACACATTTTTCTTTCTTTCAAGTAACATATCTCTTTTTATTCATCTGGCATATCTTAACGGTGGTTTAATGATCTCCGAACCCAACGACATATTTGTCTCTTTTAAAATCTGTCGACATATTTTGTTGGAAAACAGTTTTTGGAAATATATTTTAGTTTTATTCATCAATTCTTTTGCTATCTCCTCAAACCTCTCTCGATTAGAGCACGCCAACCAATCTTTAGAAAACTGGAAAAAACAAACGAGAAACTGTCACTACAATAACGCCCTCTTGCAGCAGAGGACAAACACGTAACTCTATAGCTCTATTTTCTATCAGGGTAACCACAGGAACTCGAAGTATAGATTAATCAGCTCTCGTGAGATTGTAACCATGGCGTGACTCTACCGGATTCTCTGGTGATTTGGGAACCAGGGCCAACTAATTGAAAAAAAAAACAAAACACACACACAAAAAAAAAACGAAGACGCTTCAGTGTAGACGATGACATGCTTATTAAAGGATATTTCCTTCAAACAAGGCAGTTCTTCTTTAATAAAAATGTTTCCTGTCGGTCTGATCAGAAATTTGCTGGACTTTACTGCATGGGGGTGGTGGGAATATATAAAGATTTCAGTTTTATTTTCAATGAGGAGGGAACGAAATTCTTGTTGTTTTTTAAATGTATTTGTGTGTTTGTTCAGTTTTATTATACACTCTAACGGGTTTGTTTGTTCAGTTTTATTATACACTCTAACCGGCTTGTTTGTTAAGTTTTATTATACTATCTAACGGGCTTGTTTGTTCAGTTTTATTATACACTCTAACCGGGTTGTTTGTTAAGTTTTATTATACTATCTAACGGGCTTGTTTGTTCAGTTTTATTATACTATTTAACGGGCTTGTTTGTTCAGTTTTATTATACTATCTGACGGGCTTGTTTGTTCAGTTTTATTATACACTCTAACGGGTTTGTTTGTTCAGTTTTATTATACTATCTAACGGGCTTGTTTGTTCAGTTTTATTATACTATCTGACGGGCTTGTTTGTTCAGTTTTATTATACACTCTAACGGGCTTGTTTGTTCAGTTTTATTATACACTCTAACGGGTTTGTTTGTTCAGTTTTATTATACTATCTAACGGGCTTGTTTGTTCAGTTTTATTATACTATCTGACGGGCTTGTTTGTTCAGTTTTATTATACTATCTAACGGGTTTGTTTGTTCAGTTTTATTATACTATCTAACGGGCTTGTTTGTTAAGTTTTATTATACTATCTAACGGGCTTGTTTGTTAAGTTTGTTAAATTTCGCTCAAAGTTACTCGAAGGCTATCTGCGCTAGCCACCCATAATTTTGAAGAGATAAACTAGAAGTAAACGGCTAATAAACACCACCCACTGCCAACTCTAAGGCTACTCTTTACTCACCAATAGTGAGATTGACCGTCACGTTATAACAACCCCGTGGATGAAAGGGCATATTCGCTAACGAAATTCGAACGTGTGATACACAGATTGCAAATCTAGTGAGCTACTAGTTTGATATTCGTATGGTTAATCTACAATAGTTGGATATAGTTCACTACAACTAATCAAAACAAACACAATTGGGAAGGGTAAAGAGGAACATGATTAGCTTCATCAGGAGAACCAAACAAACACAATTGGAAAGGGTCAGGAGGAACAGGTGATTAGCTTCATCAGGAGAACCAAACAAACACAATTGGTAAGGGCCAAGAGGATCAGGTGATTAGCTTCATCAGGAAAACCAAACAAACACAATTGGAAAGGGTCAGGAGGATCAGGTGATTAGCTTCATCAGGAGAACCAAACAAACACAATTGGAAAGGGTCAGGAGGAACAGGTGATTAGCTTCATCAGGAGAACCAAACAAATTTTAAATGTGAAACTGCAGATAAAGTTAGTTAATTCTTTCGCATCTGAATATTTGTAAACTTAATCATACAACGGTCTAATTACATGTTAACCAAATATCTTGCTTGTTATATTTTTACTAAAACGTTACACAGTATTTCTTTGCTATTGAAGGACATTGGTCAGCCAGTCTCTGGTCACAGTATTTCCTGGCACTGAAGAATATTGGTCAGTCAGAGAATTCTTAATACAGTATTTTATCTTTTCTATTAAAGAACCTTGTTAAGGTCCGGCATGGCCAGGTGGTTATGGCACTCGACTCGTAATCCATAATTCGCGGGCTCGAATCCCCGTCACACCAAACATGCTCGCCCTTTCAGCTGTGGTGGCGTTATAATGTAACGGTCAATCCCACTATTCGTTGGTAAATGAGTAGCCCAAGAGTTGGCGGTGGATGGTGAAGACTAGCTGGCTTCCCTCTAGTCTTACAATGCAAAATTAGGGAAGGCTAGCACAGATAGCTCTCGTGTAGCTATGCGCGAAATTCAAAAACAAGCAAACAGAACCCTGTTTTGAATGTCTTTTGGAAACGAAAGATACCAATACAGTTTCATTTCTCAACGGAAAAATTGATTTTGGACGTTACTAATCCTCGGGGGACTCAGCAGATGTGGCTTTACTCTACACACGTTAATAATTTGTTTTTAATTTTGCTTTTCCACATTCCTATTAGTTTTGTAAGTAGAACTGTGTTGTTTTTTATCCAATGACAGAACCACACTTGAAGTCGCTCCAAAATACATTAATTTACGACTGTTTTTGGTTTGGTTTGTTTTGAATTTCGCGCAAAGCTACACGAAGGCTATCTGTGCTAGCTGTCCCTAATTTAGCAGTGCAAGACTAGAGGTAAGGCAGCTAGTGATCACCATCCACCGCCAACTCTTGGGCTACTCTTTTACCAGCGAACAGTGGGATTTACCGTCACATTATAATGCCCCCACGGCTGAAAAAGCGAGCATGTTTGGTGTGACTATTTTTGTCGCTGTTGAATCTTATATCTAATCTGCCTCTTTGTAGACAATTAAAATTTAACAACCAATGAGCCGTAACCCTATGGACAAAGTGTAGGGTTAAGAGATTAGACCGATAAATCCAGGATTAGATCCTGGTGGACGTAGCATAGTTTTCCCAATGTAAATAAACGTAACAACAAAACTTCCGATTTTGTAAAATGACAGGATAACATTATTAAAAAGGCGCGAAGCTACACGAGGACTATATTCGTTAACCGTTCCTAATTTAGCACATTCTAAACAAACGTGATGACAAAACTCTAACACGGAGTCTAAAAAGTAACTTGTGTAACAAACTTGTCCCTAGTTTCTACTTTGAAGTTTCAACATTGAAAAGTGTTAACCGGATTATGTAAATTCAAAACTAACTCTGTGTGCGACATATTGAAAGAGTAATTGGTCTGTTTCTAGAGTTTCGGAACCAAATAAATGGAAGAACTTCTGAGAGGCTAAAATGTAGGGAAGATTGATTTGTTTAGAACATCGCGAAAAACGAGGACTATCTGCGTTAGCTGTCCCTAATTTAGCAGTGAAAGGCTAGAAGGAAGGCAGCTAGTCACCACCACCTATTATTAACTCTTGGGATATTCTTTCACCAACGAATAGTGGGACTGACCGTGACTTATAACGCCCCCACGGCTGAAAGGATTAACATGTATGGTGGGATGGGTATTTGAACACGTGACCCTTAGATTGCGAGTCAAGCGCCTACCCCACCTACCTAGCCATGCGTAGTCTGTGTAGGAAAAAAACAGTAACTGTCGAGATTTTCAGCCGTTAGGGGAAAGGGAGTTAAAAAGAACAAAACTGAAACCTATTTTGTTTTTTTCTAACAGTACACACGGTAATTGTGGTTCTCACTGTCTGTAAAAGTTTCTTTTAGAATCTCATAAGAAGCTGCCCAGAGGGTTACATAAGAACAGCTGTCCTTACGTTTTAAATAGACGATAGAGAAGGCGACACCTACTGCTAACTCTTTTCTGATATAATAGCGGGGTTTTACTGTCACTCTTATGTTGCACACCGGCCCCACAGTGAAAAAGAGCCTTTGTAAACGAAACGCGAGTCATGAATCCTTGTAACCATATTCCTGCACGCTAACCATAAGATTACACAGCAGGACAGAGATGCAGAAATACATTCATATAAATAGTCATGGGATGTTGAATACTGAGGTTACTTTGCATAAAACACAAACACGTAGGAAGCAAGCAGATTATGGTTTCTGGGGTCAATGTCCACAGCTAGTTCCGGGTCAATTTCCACATTAAACACAGGTAGTAGTCAAGTTGTGGCATTTAGGGTTAACTTCCACAACTTTCTCACACACAAAATTAGAAACTGGCGGTTAATTTCAACAACATAAACACATGTAATCGTGAAATCATGGCTTCCGGGGTCAGTTTATACACTTACAACTAAGGTCAAATTCCCAGGTTAGATTACAATAAAGTACCTTGAATTTCGACCCACTGACGTCCAATTGTATGTGTATATACCATAACTAAATAGGTGTATTTATAGCTTATAACATCATATATTTTTATAACATATCTTTATAATTAGAATTAAGACAGCTAGAACTATACTGGTTAGTTTTTATACTATGTAATTTTAATAAGCTTAAAAAGTACACGGAAGAAATATATAATTCTTAATCTGATGTCAGTAGATAATTGTACAGAAATATCGAGTATGATATTATAGTTGTAACAGTCATTGAGGATGGCTGATAAGTGTTATCAGATATCTACTTTATTTCACGACTTTAGGACCATTTATCATGCCCAAAACCGTCTACAAATAGTGAGTGGTGACGTGGTCTGAGACATTTTGGGTTTTAGCACCCAGATCTTCACCCCTTACTGAATGGAGAGCTTCACATTTTGGGTTCTAGCACCCAGATCTTAACCCCTTACTGAATGGGTAGCTTAGTTTCTTGTTTATTATTAGTTCTTTCGATTGTGTCTGATAGACGGAATATCTCTTAAGATCGCCAATATACCTTTGTATAAACGATATTATTTTATATCTCCTCATTACAGCTGGCAGGAGCCATGGATTTGTTCGAACCTATATCTATTTTAAAATTGTATTATTTTACACACATGTATACATATTTATATGCATGTAACTCCATACATACATATATTTACATACATGTTTAGTAATGTGTTTCAATATCCACAAGGACTATTCTTTCTTATGCATTCACAGAAGCCATATCACACGATTATGTCATGCGCAGTAAACACAATCTTATTACAAGTTTGAATATAACGATTTCGTTCGCAGTAAACACCACGTCCTGTAGCTAGTTTAAAAATTGTGACGTAATGCGCAGTAAACACCAAATTCTTAATCTATAACATAAACTAGATCTAGTTATTAACAATCTATAACATAAACTAGGTCTAGTTATTAACAATCTATAACATAAACTAGGTCTAGTTATTAACAATCTGTAACATAAACTAGGTCTAGTTATTAACAATCTGTAACATAAACTAGATCTAGTTATTAACAATCTATAACATAAACTAGGTCTAGTTATTAACAATCTGTAACATAAACTAGATCTAGTTATTAACAACCTATAACATAAACTATATTTAGTTATTAACAATCTATAACGTAAACTAGGTCTAGTTATTAACAATCTATAACATAAACTAGGTCTAGTTATTAACAATCTATAACATAAACTAGATTTAGTTATTAACAATCTATAACATAAACTAGATCTAGTTATTAACAACCTATAACATAAACTAGATCTAGTTATTAACAATCTATAACATAAACTAGATCTAGTTATTAACAATCTATAACATAAACTAGGTCTAGTTATTAACAATCTATAACATAAACTAGATTTAGTTATTAACAATCTATAACATAAACTAGATCTAGTTATTAACAACCTATAACATAAACTAGATCTAGTTATTAACAATCTGTAACATAAACTAGATCTAGTTATTAACAACCTATAACATAAACTAGGTCTAGTTATTAACAATCTATAACATAAATTAGATTTAGTTATTAACAATCTATAACATAAACTAGATCTAGTTATTAACAACCTATAACATAAACTAGATCTAGTTATTAACAATCTATAACATAAACTAGATCTAGTTATTAACAATCTATAACATAAACTAGGTCTAGTTATTAACAATCTATAACATAAACTAGATCTAGTTATTAACAACCTATAACATAAACTAGGTCTAGTTATTAACAATCTATAACATAAACTATATTTAGTTATTAACAATCTATAACGTAAACTAGGTCTAGTTATTAACAATCTATAACATAAACTAGGTCTGGTTATTAACAATCTATAACATAAACTAGGTCTAGTTATTAACAATCTATAATATAAACTAGATTTAGTTATTAACAATCTATAACATAAACTAGGTCTAGTTATTAACAATCTATAACATAAACTAGATCTAGTTATTAACAACCTATAACATAAACTAGGTCTAGTTATTAACAATCTATAACATAAACTATATTTGGTTATTAACAATCTATAACGTAAACTAGGTCTAGTTATTAACAATCTTTAACATAAACTAGATCTAGTTATTAACAACCTATAACATAAACTATATTTAGTTATTAACAATCTATAACGTAAACTAGGTCTAGTTATTAACAATCTATAACATAAACTAGGTCTAGTTATTAACAATCTATAACATAAACTAGATCTAGTTATTAACAACCTATAACATAAACTATATTTAGTTATTAACAATCTATAACGTAAACTAGGTCTAGTTATTAACAATCTATAACATAAACTAGGTCTAGTTATTAACAATCTATAACATAAACTAGATTTAGTTATTAACAATCTATAACATAAACTAGGTCTAGTTATTAACAATCTATAACATAAATTAGATCTAGTTATTAACAACCTATAACATAAACTAGGTCTAGTTATTAACAATCTATAACATAAACTATATTTAGTTATTAACAATCTATAACATAAACTAGGTCTAGTTATTAACAATCTATAACATAAACTAGATTTAGTTATTAACAACCTGTAACATAAACTAGGTCTGTTAGATTGATAGACAGCAAAGAAATACAGGTTCATAGTTTTTAAAGCCTCTAACTCGTGCAGACGGAATTCAGTACAAAACGTTAAGAAATAAAGGAAATTTACGCTTTGAAGTCGTTTTCAATAATTTATCATAGTGTGAGGAAGTTGTAAAAATACGAACATTACTATATTTATAAGGTTTGAAGTTGTAAAAATACCAAAACTCACTACACTTATAAGGTTCCAAGTTGTAAAAATACCAACACCCAATACACTTACAGGGTTTCAAGTTGTAAAAATACCAACATTCATTATTCTTACAAGGTTTCAAGTTGTATAAATATACACAAAACCTTCAACTTTGCCTCTTTAATCAAAGAAACTTGGGATTTTTTGGGATTAAGCGCAAAGCTACACAATAGGCTATCTGTGCTCTGCCCACCACGGGTATCGAAACCTGATTTATAGCGATGTGTGGCCACAAACGTACCAATATTGAAGTTCGGTTTGCTGAATTATCAGTTCATTTGAACGCTGTGTCTTCTATTTTCGTAGCTGCAATGATACATCATAATTGTTCTTAGTGCAATCATTCTGAAAAATACCCACGACTTCTTCTAATTCCTAGCCAATGAAAACAGAGTGCAACGTTAGTATTAGATGAATTTTTGATTCAAGACTGGATATCTCATTTTCTTTACTCAGATATAGCTTCTGTGTTTAAATTCACATTGACGTAAAACAAGTGAAAGTAAAGAAAAACATAGCTCAGTGTTTGTTTGCCAGTATAGGGGTTTGTTCTTGGCTAAAACAGTTTTCAATAGATATGGCGAAGAGAAACTTAGAAAAATGAAAACAAAAAATAAATTAAAACGTCAGATAACAAATATAAGTACGATATAGACGTAAAACAGAAATTCTGGCGGAAAATATCGTTCAGAGGGAGAGTTCTCAATTGTGTGTGTGTGTGTTTTTTTCTCATGGCAAAGCCACATTGAGCTATCTGCTGAGTCCACACAGGGGGAACTGAACCCCTGGGTTTAGCGTTGTAAATCTGTAAACTTACCGCTGTACCAGCGGGGTATGACTTCTCAATTAATGAAACAGTGTATTCTAATCTTTATAAGTAAGGTCGTAATAAAACCATATTTAATTAGCTATACTCATTACTAGGTTTGTTTTGAATTTCGTTCTAAGTGGGCAGCTTGCTCTGATCGGAAGTTAAAATTAAGAAGAGTAATTTATTTTCGGACGAGGGTGACATACTCTGGAAGACAAAGCAAACTATAGTTAACGGAACCCATTTCAAGTTGGGTCTTGCAGCAAACGTTACCGGTGTCGAGAGTACGGAAAAGAGTCATCTATTTCAACCAGAATATGGCTCGAGAATCAGGGGTTTCATGGTTGAGATATGTTGCACATGAAGCGTGGGTTTACGACTTATCCTGAGTGTAGCACTGTCGCTTCTCCGGTCTAGCTTCGAGTTACTTACCATACGGTGAAACAAACTTACCAAACCTTAAGGAACATATAAAACTCATAGCGGAAGTAAAAATAAGTTATTTTTATAAAAATTATAAAGGCATTTAAATTTCGAATGTATGATCACTGGAAGTGTCTTTAAATGTGAAAATAATACAAACAAGTGACAATGGTGATGATCACTAGAAGTGTCTTTAAATGTGAAAATAATACAAACAAGTGACAATGGTGATGATCACTAGAAGTGTCTTTAAGTGTGAAAATAATACAAACAAGTGACAATGGTGATGATCACTGGAAGTGTCTTTAAATGTGAATATAATACAAACAAGTGACAATGGTGATGATCACTAGAAGTGTCTTTAAATGTGAAAATAATACAAACAAGTGACAATGGTGATGATCACTGGAAGTGTCTTTAAATGTGAAAATAATACAAACAAGTGACAATGGTGATGATCACTGGAAGTGTCTTTAAATGTGAAAATAATACAAACAAGTGACAATGGTGATGATCACTAGAAGTGTCTTTAAGTGTGAATATAATACAAATAAGTGACAATGGTGATGATCACTGGAAGTGTCTTTAAGTGTGAATATAATACAAACAAGTGACAATGGTGATGATCACTAGAAGTGTCTTTAAGTGTGAAAATAATACAAACAAGTGACAATGGTGATGATCACTAGAAGTGTCTTTAAGTGTGAATATAATACAAACAAGTGACAATGGTGATGATCACTAGAAGTGTCTTTAAGTGTGAAAATAATACAAACAAGTGACAATGGTGATGATCACTAGAAGTGTCTTTAAGGGTAAAAATAATACAAATAAGTGACAATGGTGATGATCACTGGAAGTGTCTTTAAGTGTGAATATAATACAAACAAGTGACAATGGCGATGATCACTAGAAGTGTCTTTAAGTGTGAATATAATACAAACAAGTGACAATGGTGATGATCACTAAAAGTGTCTTTAAGTGTGAATATAATACAAACAAGTGACAATGGTGATGATCACTAGAAGTGTCTTTAAGTGTGAAAATAATACAAACAAGTGACAATGGTGATGATCACTAGAAGTGTCTTTAAGTGTGAAAATAATACAAACAAGTGACAATGGCGATGATCACTAGAAGTGTCTTTAAGTGTGAAAATAATACAAACAAGTGACAATGGCGATGATCACTAGAAGTGTCTTTAAGTGTGAATATAATACAAACAAGTGACAATGGTGATGATCACTAAAAGTGTCTTTAAGTGTGAAAATAATACAAACAAGTGACAGTGGTGATGATCACTAGAAGTGTCTTTAAGTGTGAAAATAATACAAACAAGTGACAATGGTGATGATCACTAGAAGTGTCTTTAAGTGTGAAAATAATACAAACAAGTGACAATGGTGATGATCACTAGAAGTGTCTTTAAGTGTGAAAATAATACAAACAAGTGACAATGGCGATGATCACTAGAAGTGTCTTTAAGTGTGAAAATAATACAAACAAGTGACAATGGTGATGATCACTAGAAGTGTCTTTAAGTGTGAAAATAATACAAACAAGTGACAATGGTGATGATCACTAAAGTGTCTTTAAGTGTGAATATAATACAAATAAGTGACAATGGTGATGATCACTAGAAGTGTCTTTAAGTGTGAATATAATACAAACAAGTGACAATGGTGATGATCACTAGAAGTGTCTTTAAGTGTGAATATAATACAAACAAGTGACAATGGTGATGATCACTAGAAGTGTCTTTAAGTGTGAATATAATACAAACAAGTGACAATGGCGATGATCACTAGAAGTGTCTTTAAGTGTGAAAATAATACAAACAAGTGACAATGGTGATGATCACTAGAAGTGTCTTTAAGTGTGAAAATAATACAAACAAGTGACAATGGTGATGATCACTAAAAGTGTCTTTAAGTGTGAATATAATACAAATAAGTGACAATGGTGATGATCACTAGAAGTGTCTTTAAGTGTGAATATAATACAAACAAGTGACAATGGTGATGATCACTAGAAGTGTCTTTAAGTGTGAATATAATACAAACAAGTGACAATGGTGATGATCACTAGAAGTGTCTTTAAGTGTGAATATAATACAAACAAGTGACAATGGTGATGATCACTAGAAGTGTCTTTAAGTATAACGTGTGAAAATAATACAAACAAGTGACAATGGTGATGATCACTAGAAGTGTCTTTAAGTATAACGTGTGAAAATAATACAAACAAGTGACAATGGTGATGATCACTAGAAGTGTCTTTAAGTATAACGTGTGAATATAATACAAACAAGTGACAATGGTGATGATCACTAGAAGTGTCTTTAAGTATAACGTGTGAAAATAATACAAACAAGTGACAATGGTGATGATCACTGGAAGTGTCTTTAAGGGTGAAAATAATACAAATAAGTGACAATGGTGATGATCACTAGAAGTGTCTTTAAATGTGAATATAATACAAACAAGTGACAATGGTGATGATCACTAGAAGTGTCTTTAAATGTGAAAATAATACAAATAAGTGACAATGGTGATGATCACTGGAAGTGTCTTTAAGGGTGAAAATAATACAAACAAGTGACAATGGTGATGATCACTAGAAGTGTCTTTAAATGTGAAAATAATACAAACAAGTGACAATGGTGATGATCACTAGAAGTGTCTTTAAATGTGAAAATAATACAAATAAGTGACAATGGTGATGATCACTGGAAGTGTCTTTAAGTGTGAATATAATACAAACAAGTGACAATGGTGATGATCACTAGAAGTGTCTTTAAGTGTGAATATAATACAAATAAGTGACAATGGTGATGATCACTAGAAGTGTCTTTAAGTGTGAATATAATACAAATAAGTGACAATGGTGATGATCACTAGAAATGTCTTTAAGTATGACGTGTGAAAATAATACAAACAAGTGACAATGGTGATGATCACTAGAAATGTCTTTAAGTATGACGTGTGAAAATAATACAAACAAGTGACAATGGTAGTCCGAAGATTAAACTATAAAATGTTATCGATATAATTTAGCAATATCGAAAAAAGGTAAACCTTTAGTGCAACAGTGTGAAAAAGTTATAGCCTCTTCATATAGTTTGTATCCTGTTGGGACATCCTCAGCACGAGGTACTGATACACCTTACTTCTAAACCACACTTCGTATGGTTTGTATTCTCACATTTCTTACTTAACAACGTATATGCTACGCACACGCGAGGTTTTGTTATTACTGTGTAAAATTATCTGGCAACATACCAGAAACAGTGACGTCACGTCAGTGGTATCTCATACCAGCTCTTTCGAAATGACTCTGCTGCACGAGTTTGAAAGTGTTCTGCTGAGAACGTTCGCTCGACCATACTTACATGTGTAGCGACATTGAAAGTGATTTACTTTTGACAAACCGCGAGGAAGAAGAGGTTATAGGTGGAGAAAATGTACGGAGACTCGACGTTTTACGAGTTTCTTCCGACACGCTTGTCAAGAAAGTTGGCGACCATCCTGCACCAGGGTTAATAACAACTAGACGTTTCATGCATAAGTTCCGTATTGTTCAAACAATTACTTTTAGCTTCCTAGTAAAAGGAAAACTTCGTTTCATATTTTACGTAAACCTAGCACTGAATGTCATACTTTACGTAAGACCAGCGCTCTGTATAAAGCACATAAATAACACATGTTCCCACGTACGAGTTCATCACATAGTTTATAAATCACGAACACTGTTACTTAAACGAGGGTCCCTGAGCACCCTGATATTTTTCCTATCAGAAACATCAGACCGAATGACGAAGGGTCGACTGTATGAGTGGACTACATGGAATCGGTGGACTCAGCAGATAGCCCAATGTAGCTTTGCTATAAAAAACAAACACACACAGAGACTGTTTTATCCTTGCTCAAATATGGAACATGAAAATGAGAGAAACATGTTATGGACTATTTGGATTCACTGAATGGCTAATGTTATGTTCCTGTTTAGTTCTTCCACAATACTTAACATTTGTAAACTCTGGTAGAGTCCATGATGCAGAAGCTACCGGCTTCACAACTCCCTCTGGTGGAATGACCTTGTTCGTTATCTTTTTATCTAAGAATGTGATAAAACTAGTAGAAGTTGTTTCTTCGCTGCTGTTAACATTTCTTGTCCTAAAGAAACAGTGTTGTATCCTTTACAAGAACAATAATTAACTTTCATCTGTCTTGTCCTAAAGAAACAGTGTTGTGTCCTTTATAAGAACAATAATTAACTTTCATCTGTCTTGTCCTAAAGAAACAGTGTTGTGTACTTTATAAGAACAATAATTAACTTTCATCTGCCTTGTCCTAAAGAAACAGTGTTGTGTCCTTTATAAGAACAATAATTAACTTTCATCTGTCTTGTCCTAAAGAAACAGTGTTGTGTACTTTATAAGAACAATAATTAACTTTCATCTGCCTTGTCCTAAAGAAACAGTGTTGTGTCCTTTATAAGAACAATAATTAACTTTCACCTGTCTTGTCCTAAAAAAACAGTGTTGTGTACTTTATAAGAACAATAATTAACTTTCATCTGTCTTGTCCTAAAAAAACAGTGTTGTGTACTTTATAAGAACAATAATTAACTTTCATCTGTCTTGTCCTAAAGAAACAGTGTTGTGTCCTTTATAAGAACAATATTTAACTTTCATCTGCCTTGTCCTAAAGAAACAGTGTTGTGTACTTTACAAGAACAATAATTAACTTTCATCTGCCTTGTCCTAAAGAAACAGTGTTGTATCCTTTACAAGAACAATAATTAACTTTCATCTGTCTTGTCCTAAAGAAACAGTGTTGTGTCCTATATAAGAACAATAATTAACTTTCATCTGTCTTGTCCTAAAGAAACAGTGTTGTGTACTTTATAAGAACAATAATTAACTTTCATCTGCCTTGTCCTAAAGAAACAGTGTTGTGTCCTTTATAAGAACAATAATTAACTTTCATCTGCCTTGTCCTAAAGAAACGGTGTTGTGTCCTTTATAAGAACAATAATTAACTTTCATCTGTCTTGTCCTAAAGAAACAGTGTTGTGTACTTTATAAGAACAATAATTAACTTTCATCTGTCTTGTCCTAAAAAAACAGTGTTGTGTACTTTATAAGAACAATAATTAACTTTCATCTGTCTTGTCCTAAAAAAACAGTGTTGTGTACTTTATAAGAACAATAATTAACTTTCATCTGTCTTGTCCTAAAGAAACAGTGTTGTGTCCTTTATAAGAACAATAATTAACTTTCATCTGCCTTGTCCTAAAGAAACAGTGTTGTGTACTTTATAAGAACAATAATTAACTTTCATCTGTCTTGTCCTAAAGAAACAGTGTTGTGTCCTTTGTAAGAACAATAATTAACTTTCATCTGTCTTGTCCTAAAGAAACAGTGTTGTGTCCTTTATAAGAACAATAATTAACTTTCATCTGCCTTGTCCTAAAGAAACAGTGTTGTGTCCTTTATAAGAACAATAATTAAATTTCATCTGTCTTGTCCTAAAGAAACAGTGTTGTGTCCTTTATAAGAACAATAATTAACTTTCATCTGTCTTGTCCTAAAGAAACAGTGTTGTGTCCTTTATAAGAACAATTATTTTCCATTTATCCTCCCCTGTCCTTTCCAACAGATCCCAAGTAGCATAGCGGCATGTCTGCGGACTTACGATACTAAAAACCGGGTTTGATACCCGTGGTGTGTAACTGTGTGCTTAATTCAAAACAACAACCTTTCCAATAATGTATTTACTTTAAATTTATCTTCCCACGTCCTTAACAATAATGTACTTACTTTAAATTTATCTTCCCTCGTTCTTTCCAATAATGTATTTACTTTAAATTTATCTTCCCACGTCCTTAACAATAATGCATTTACTTTAAATTTATCTTCCCACGTCCTTAACAATAATGTATTTACTTTAAATTTATCGTCCCTCGTTCTTTCCAATAATGTATTTACTTTAAATTTATCTTCCCACGTCCTTAACAATAATGTATTTACTTTAAATTTATCTTTCCACGTCCTTAACAATAATGTATTTACTTTAAATTTATCTTTCCACGTCCTTAACAATAATGTATTTACTTTAAATTTATCTTCCCATGTCCTTAACAATAATGTATTTACTTTAAATTTATCGTCCCTCGTTCTTTCCAATAATGTATTTACTTTAAATTTATCTTCCCACGTCCTTAACAATAATGTATTTACTTTAAATTTATCTTCCCACGTCCTTAACAATAATGTATTTACTTTAAATTTATCTTCCCACGTCCTTAACAATAATGTATTTACTTTAAATTTATCTTCCCTCGTTCTTTCCAATAATGTATTTACTTTGAATTTATCTTCCCTCGTCCTTTTCAACATATAAAGTATTTACTTTTCATCTCCTTACGGTATCTTTAGTTTTCAGTTTAGTTTGTTTTAGTATTTCTCCATCCGTATTGTGCTATATGTTTCTTGCAGTTTTATCTCATATCATTACTAGCAGAGGAACATCCTGCAGAGGGTATGGAACACGTAAAACTTTCATCCAGTGTTTACAAGTGTTCCACATTCGTCTCATATTCCAATCACAGTAAGCCACATACTGAAGAGTCAACCCCAAAACTATGTCCATCAGTAACGTTAATTAAACACACTCGTATCACGTAAGATTACAATGCATTGTTTCATCACTCCCGTTGAAAGCCAAATCGTAATTCAAACCTTGTAAGTGAATATGAGTTTTATTTGAAACTTTAGCCAACAAAAAGTCCGTATGGGGATGTGTTGGAAAATAAGGGAACCTTTGAAGTCACATCAACAACCTGATTCTCAACATAAGCTCGGAACTTCATCACAAACATTTCAACTCAAGTTTCTTTTATATGAAACCAGAGGCTCATGAAGGTGATACTGTGTATTTGTAAGTCATGTGAATTGTCTCCGATATCTGTACATACGACTTAAATATTTTCATGGCGTTTCGTGTAGCGAAGCACAAACGTAAAGTGTAAAATGTCTATAGAAAAAGAAAGACAGCACTTTTTATATGATCTTTGCACAATCAGTATGAAGAACAATCGTGACTAAACTTTAATGGGAAAACAAGTGTAAATGTTTATATTTCCATGTTGTTGTTTTTTCGTTTATCTTTCGGACACAGCTGTACGATGGCTACATTTACGCATTGCCAACCTTAACTCTAACCCTAATTTTGGGGTAGTAGACTACAGACAGTTATTCAACTTTTGATTTACTCTTACTGGACCGAATAAAGGAATTTGACTACCACTCTTATATCGCACCCACCGTCTCAAAGCACGTAACGCGTTTTTTATTCGATTTGCAGCATTGCAACACGAACCATGAAACACCGGATTCACAGTCTGACCAGGATAAGTACTAGGCCTCAACATGAACCACGAAACACCGGATTCACAGTCTGACCAGGATACGTACTAGGCCTCAACATGAACCACGAAACATTGGATTCACAGTCTGACCAGAATACATACCAGGCCTCAACATGAACCACGAAACATTGAATTCACAGTCTGACAAGGGTAAGTACTAGGCCTCAACACGAACCACGAAACATTGGATTCACAGTCTGACCAGGATACGTACTAGGCCTCAACATGAACCACGAAACATTGAATTCACAGTCTGACAAGGGTAAGTACTAGGCCTCAGCACGAACCACGAAAGGGATTCACAGTCTGACCAAGGCGAGTACTAGGCCTCAACACGAACCATGAAACACCGGATTCAGTCTGACCAGGGTAAGTACTGGGCCTCACCTAACTAAATGCTCATCTTATCAAGAAACGAACACACCTATAAGCGCGAAACTTTAATAGTTTTGTCAGAAAGAACCACGTGGTGTGGTCTGCGGCTGCTCTCCACCTATACAGTTTCAGTGTCGTGTCATAGGAATAAGGAACTGAATAACAAAGTTGTTGTTTTTGATTTCGCACAAAGCTACTCGAGGGCTATCTGTGCTAGCCGTCCTTAGTTTAGCAGTGTAAGACTAGATGGAAGGAAGCTAGTCATCACCACCCATCGCCAACTTTTGGGCTACTCTTTTACCAACGAACAGTAGGACTGACCATCACATTATAACGACCCCACGGCTGAAAGGGGGGAGCATGTTTTTTGCGACGGAAATTCGAACCCGCGACCCTCAGATTGCGAGTCGAACGCCATAACCTACCTGGCCATGCTGGGCCTAACGAAGTTGTTGGTTTCCTCAGCTGAAAAGTAAGTATCTAAGATAACAAATATATGTTGAGTATCTAAGATAATAAATATATGTTGAGTATCTAAGATAACAAATATATGTTGAGTATCTAAGATAATAGATATATGTTGAGTATCTAAGATAACAAATATATGTTGAGTATCTAAGATAATAAATATATGTTGAGTATCTAAGATAACAAATATATGTTGAGTATCTAAGATAATAAATATATGTTGACTATCTTAGATAATAAATATATGTTGAGTATCTAAGATAATAAATATATGTTGAGTATCTAAGATAATAAATATATGTTGAGTACCTAAGATAATAAATATATGTTGAGTATCTAAGATAATAAATATATGTTGAGTATCTAAGATAATAAATATATGTTGAGTATCTTAGATAATAAATATATGTTGAGTATCTTAGATAATAAATATATGTTGAGTATCTAAGATAATAAATATATGTTGAGTATCTTAGATAATAAATATATGTTGAGTATCTTAGATAATAAATATATGTTGAGTATCTTAGATAATAAATATATGTTGAGTATCTAAGATAATAAATATATGTTAAGTATCTAAGATAACAAATATATGTTGAGTATCTTAGATAATAAATATATGTTGAGTATCTAAGATAATAAATATATGTTGAGTATCTTAGATAATAAATATATGTTGAGTACCTAAGATAATAAATATATGTTGAGTATCTAAGATAATAAATATATGTTGAGTATCTTAGATAATAAATATATGTTGAGTATCTAAGATAATAAATATATGTTGACTATCTTAGATAATAAATATATGTTGAGTATCTAAGATAATAAATATATGTTGAGTATCTAAGATAATAAATATATGTTGAGTATCTTAGATAATAAATATATGTTGAGTATCTTAGATAATAAATATATGTTGAGTATCTAAGATAATAAATATATGTTGAGTATCTTAGATAATAAATATATGTTGAGTATCTAAGATAATAAATATATGTTGAGTATCTAAGATAACAAATATATGTTGAGTATCTAAGATAACAAATATATGTTGAGTATCTAAGATAACAAATATATGTTGAGTATCTAAGATAACAAATATATGTTGAGTATCTAAGATAATAAATATATGTTGAGTATCTAAGATAATAAATATATGTTGAGTACCTAAGATAATAAATATATGTTGAGTATCTAAGATAACAAATATATGTTGAGTATCTAAGATAACAAATATATGTTGAGTATCTAAGATAATAAGTATATGTTGAGTATCTAAGATAATAAATATATGTTGAGTATCTAAGATAATAAATATATGTTGAGTATCTAAGATAATAAATATATGTTGAGTATCTAAGATAATAAATATATGTTAAGTATCTAAGATAATAAATATATGTTAAGTATCTAAGAAAATAAATATATGTTGAGTACCTAAGATAATAAATATATGTTGAGTATCTAAGATAACAAATATATGTTGAGTATCTAAGATAACAAATATATGTTGAGTATCTAAGATAATAAATATATGTTGAGTATCTTAGATAATAAATATATGTTGAGTATCTTAGATAACAAATATATGTTGAGTATCTAAGATAACAAATATATGTTGAGTATCTAAGATAACAAATATATGTTGAGTATCTAAGATAACAAATATATGTTGAGTATCTAAGATAATAAATATATGTTGAGTATCTAAGATAATAAATATATGTTAAGTATCTAAGATAATAAATATATGTTGAGTATCTAAGATAAGAAATATATGTTGAGTATCTAAGATAACAAATATATGTTGAGTATCTAAGATAATAAATATATGTTGAGTATCTAAGATAATAAATATATGTTGAGTATCTTAGATAATAAATATATGTTGAGTATCTTAGATAACAAATATATGTTGAGTATCTAAGATAACAAATATATGTTGAGTATCTAAGATAATAAATATATGTTAAGTATCTAAGATAATAAATATATGTTAAGTATCTAAGATAACAAATATATGTTGAGTATCTAAGATAACAAATATATGTTGAGTATCTAAGATAACAAATATATGTTGAGTATCTAAGATAATAAATATATGTTGAGTATCTAAGATAATAAATATATGTTAAGTATCTAAGATAATAAATATATGTTAAGTATCTAAGATAACAAATATATGTTGAGTATCTAAGATAACAAATATATGTTGAGTATCTAAGATAACAAATATATGTTGAGTATCTAAGATAATAAATATATGTTGAGTATCTAAGATAATAAATATATGTTGAGTATCTAAGATAATAAATATATGTTAAGTATCTAAGATAATAAATATATGTTAAGTATCTAAGATAATAAATATATGTTGAGTACCTAAGATAATAAATATATGTTGAGTATCTAAGATAATAAATATATGTTGAGTATCTAAGATAATAAATATATGTTAAGTATCTAAGATAATAAATATATGTGGAGTACCTAAGATAATAAATATATGTTGAGTACCTAAGATAATAAATATATGTTGAGTATCTAAGATAATAAATATATGTTGAGTATCTAAGATAATAAATATATGTTAAGTATCTAAGATAATAAATATATGTTAAGTATCTAAGATAATAAATATATGTTGAGTACCTAAGATAATAAATATATGTTGAGTATCTAAGATAATAAATATATGTTAAGTATCTAAGATAATAAATATATGTTGAGTACCTAAGATAACAAATATATGTTAAGTATCTAAGATAACAAATATATGTTGAGTATCTAAGATAATAAATATATGTTGAGTATCTAAGATAACAAATATATGTTAAGTACCTAAGATAACAAATATATGTTGAGTATCTAAGATAACAAATATATGTTGAATACCTAAGATAACAAATATATGTTGAGTATCTAAGATAATAAATATATGTTAAGTATCTAAGATAACAAATATATGTTGAGTATGTAAGATAACAAATATATGTTAAGTATCTAAGATAATAAATATATGTTGAGTACCTAAGATAATAAATATATGTTAAGTATCTAAGATAACAAATATATGTTAAGTATCTAAGATAATAAATATATGTTGAGTATCTAAGATAACAAATATATGTTGAGTATCTAAGATAATAAATATATGTTGAGTATCTAAGATAATAAATATATGTTGAGTATCTAAGATAATAAATATATGTTGAGTATCTAAGATAATAAATATATATTAAGTATCTAAGATAATAAATATATGTTAAGTATCTAAGAAAATAAATATATGTTGAGTACCTAAGATAGTAAATATATGTTGAGTATCTAAGATAACAAATATATGTTGAGTATCTAAGATAACAAATATATGTTGAGTATCTAAGATAATAAATATATGTTGAGTATCTTAGATAATAAATATATGTTGAGTATCTTAGATAATAAATATATGTTGAGTATCTAAGATAACAAATATATGTTGAGTATCTAAGATAACAAATATATGTTGAGTATCTAAGATAATAAATATATGTTGAGTATCTAAGATAATAAATATATGTTAAGTATCTAAGATAATAAATATATGTTGAGTATCTAAGATAAGAAATATATGTTGAGTATCTAAGATAACAAATATATGTTGAGTATCTAAGATAATAAATATATGTTGAGTATCTAAGATAATAAATATATGTTGAGTATCTTAGATAATAAATATATGTTGAGTATCTTAGATAATAAATATATGTTGAGTATCTAAGATAACAAATATATGTTGAGTATCTAAGATAATAAATATATGTTAAGTATCTAAGATAATAAATATATGTTAAGTATCTAAGATAACAAATATATGTTGAGTATCTAAGATAATAAATATATGTTGAGTACCTAAGATAATAAATATATGTTGAGTATCTAAGATAATAAATATATGTTGAGTATCTAAGATAATAAATATATGTTAAGTATCTAAGATAATAAATATATGTTAAGTATCTAAGATAATAAATATATGTTGAGTACCTAAGATAATAAATATATGTTGAGTATCTAAGATAATAAATATATGTTAAGTATCTAAGATAATAAATATATGTTGAGTACCTAAGATAACAAATATATGTTAAGTATCTAAGATAACAAATATATGTTGAGTATCTAAGATAACAAATATATGTTGAGTATCTAAGATAATAAATATATGTTGAGTATCTAAGATAACAAATATATGTTAAGTACCTAAGATAACAAATATATGTTGAGTATCTAAGATAACAAATATATGTTGAATACCTAAGATAACAAATATATGTTGAGTATCTAAGATAATAAATATATGTTAAGTATCTAAGATAACAAATATATGTTGAGTATGTAAGATAACAAATATATGTTAAGTATCTAAGATAATAAATATATGTTGAGTACCTAAGATAATAAATATATGTTGAGTATCTAAGATAACAAATATATGTTAAGTATCTAAGATAATAAATATATGTTGAGTATCTAAGATAACAAATATATGTTGAGTACCTAAGATAATAAATATATGTTAAGTACCTAAGATAATAAATATATGTTAAGATTCTCACATTATTCCGGTCAAGATCTAGTTCACAGACTCTTTAACGTGTTACCCATTATTAATTAAATACGTACTCAGAATATGAACTTCGATCATTCTCTAGTAATCCATTGAACATCTCATGTACTTCACGTGTTTCCGTATCAGAGAAATAGTCTTAAGATACCCAGTAATAAAAGAAACGCTAGGCTTAACGTGCTGATATATCCATACAAAGTCGATAAGAAATATGACGTCATTATAGACCCTGCCCATTCTTACGAATGTCTTCCTAATTCTCTTATCGAGCTCGTGTTCTCTTATTGTTTACAGAGAGACAAAACAACAACAATAAAACTTTCCAATGCAAGTGTGGCGCTGTTCTCACTTATGGATGTTTGATTTACTGACTGAATAAAGTAAACAGAATGATATGTGAGAATGAAGATGTTTGACTTTCGTGTTACCTGCTTTATTCTGCAGCCACAGTTCACTCACGCACGTTCACTGGTCAACGAACGGCTCACGTTTTGAAGTTAGTTGTTCACTTTCTACCCCCATCTTATTAAACGTTCCAAGTAGCTTCAACTACAAATCAAGGACGATTCCTCCTCACCTCCCCCCCTTGAAGTCTTCTTTTTATAACTAATTCCCTTTTAACATTGTACCAGAAACTTTAGTGTTATTTACTCATAGAGCTTTGACACGTTAACAACGACTTCTAAGTTTTTACAACTGTTTAAAAAAAAATACAATATCGTTATTATTGTTAATATCACAACTCATATGGTTTCACAGTACCACATAATGATATTACCAGCTTCACAGTACCACATAATGGTATTACCAGCTTCACAGTACCACATAATGGTGTTACCATGTTCACTACACCCCATAATGGTCATACCATGTTCACTGTACCACATAATGGTATTACCAAGTTCACTGCACCCCATAATGGTCATACCATGTTCACTGTACCACAAAAATGGTATTATCAGGTTCACAGTACCATGTAATGGTATTACCAGGTTTACAGTACCACATAATGGTATTACCAGGTTTACAGTACCACGTAATGGTGTTACCAGGTTTACAGTACCACGTAATCGTGTTACCAGGTTTACAGTACCACGTAATGGTGTTACCAGGTTTACAGTACCACGTAATGGTATCACCAGGTTTACAGTACCACATAATGGTATTACCAGGTTTACAGTACCACATAATGGTATTACCAGGTTTACAGTACCACATAATGGTATTACCAGGTTTACAGTACCACGTAATGGTGTTACCAGGTTTACAGTACCACGTAATGGTGTTACCAGGTTTACAGTACCACGTAATCGTGTTACCAGGTTTACAGTACCACGTAATTGTATTACCAGGTTTACAGTACCACGTAATGGTGTTACCAGGTTTACAGTACCACGTAATGGTGTTACCAGGTTTACAGTACCACGTAATCGTGTTACCAGGTTTACAGTACCACGTAATGGTGTTACCAGGTTTACAGTACCACGTAATCGTGTTACCAGGTTTACAGTACCACGTAATTGTATTACCAGGTTTACAGTACGATGTAATGGTATTACCAGGTTTACAGTACCACATAATGGTATTACCAGGTTTACAGTACCACGTAATCGTGTTACCAGGTTTACAGTACCACGTAATCGTGTTACCAGGTTTACAGTACCACGTAATGGTGTTACCAGGTTTACAGTACCACGTAATCGTGTTACCAGGTTTACAGTACCACGTAATGGTGTTACCAGGTTTACAGTACCACGTAATCGTGTTACCAGGTTTACAGTACCACGTAATTGTATTACCAGGTTTACAGTACGATGTAATGGTATTACCAGGTTTACAGTACCACATAATGGTATTACCAGGTTTACAGTAGCACGTAATGGTGTTACCAGGTTTACAGTACCACGTAATGGTATCACCAGGTTTACAGTACCACGTAATGGTGTTACCAGGTTTACAGTACCACGTAATCGTGTTACCAGGTTTACAGTACCACGTAATGGTGTTACCAGGTTTACAGTACCACGTAATGGTATTACCAAGTATCATAACAATACGTTTCGTGCCGTTTCAGGTGAAAGAAGGGGTCTGGTTTATTTCAAACATTCACACAAAGTTACACAAGGTTTGTCTGAGTTAGGTTGAACTGAGAGATTGAAAACAACTACTTACTAACACTCACCGCCAATCCTTAGACTACTCAAATCGAATAAAGTGACTTGACTGTCATTCTTATAACGCATATACAGTCCGAAAACGCGGATCCACAGTCCAGCAGGGTAAGTAGTAGGTCATGCGCAGACCAGAAGTGATGGTTATCTTTGCTTTCATTCTACGCTTACAAGGGTATTGAAACCTGAATTGTCAGGCTCTCTTGAGGCCCTCAAACTTACCGCTCTCAAAATATTAGTGTTGTTGGTATTGCCAGTGTGCGCATTCCAGGTAAGTGTTATGTTAACCACTTTCAACATTAGTTGGGAAAAAAAAAATAACGAAACGTTTTGTTTGAATAAACAGAGCAATAGTAATGATGAAATTTACAGTTAATAGCGAAACATTCTTCGCAACGCCTGTTAACGCAAAGATAGAAGGCAGGTGTCGCCTCCAGCAAGAAACACTCAGACTTTAGCCACATAAAATAAATCTCGGACTTTAAGGATCTACCAGGAATTTCCAAACCATATGGTGAAGTAACACAGATACATTCTTCAGATGAGGACGTTATACACACGTTGAGAGTAAGTTCAGAGAAAGAGAGACTTTATTGGCACAGCTGACAAGAAAATGGCTGAAAGTTGTGAAACAGGAAGGTTGTTTTAAACATTACAGGAAATGGTCATCCTACGAGCTAAGAATGAATTCCTTTAGAGTTTGAACAGTCCCTTTATGGGTCTGAAATCGGAAAAAAATTCTGTTCTCAGGAGTGAACAGAAAAAGGAGTTACTGCGATTCAGGAGAAACGGAACACCTTGTAAAACTTGCCACCGTATGTGAATTCGTTTATCCACAATTAACAAAGTGCTTCCATACCTTACAAAGCCACAGTCTTCAACCGTTAGCTTCGCCTTTATAGCTCCAGCCATTACATATTGTTTCTACGAGGAATTTTCTAGAGGAGGACGCAGATTAGAAGCTAAGATATAAAGAAATGGATATGTAACGCTAATTAATATTAAGTTCTAATTAGAGCAAACTATGTGCTTAGAGTGAGGCTAAAACTAAATCTGGCAGTCATTATTGCTAATTAAACACACGTTTTTACTTATGAAGATTAGAATGCTTTGTTTATACCGTTCGGTACCCTCGTTGTTAACAATGTTTTTGGCCGTAATCCTAACAGTATCCATCTAAGGCTGCGATATAGTTTACTAACAATTACAACGGCGGAATTAAGTGTATTAAAATATAAACATTCTAGCTTAGGACTCTCGCTAAATAACGTGGAAATAGGTAAGGGGCAAAGAGGCAAGGGATAATTTATAGATGTTTCACTTTGGCAAATGTTTCGAAGTCTCTTGTTAAGTGTATGTTTACATACACTATTTAGGTGAAGATAGCCATATTTTGTTATTAAATCTCTAATGACATCATTAGATGATGATAAAAGTCAATAACTGACTAATTAACTGATTAAGTGTTTGTGTCTTTATATTCAAAGCCCGAAAGTCTACAAAGATGCAAATGTGGCCCTATTTTAGGGTCTTTTTAACTATTTTATAGGGGAAAAATCCTAAAGCAAAATAGGCTGTGTACACCATCAAACAGTTTCCAGTTGCCATATAAGAAATGGTGGTAAACGAGCCATACAGTTCTGAGTGATGAATGTTAACACACACACGTGAAGAATCATGTTTATAATAATATAATATATAACATAACAAAAATATAAATATAATATATCAAAGATGTATTCATATACCTAAGAACAATAAACAATAATCATGAAAAACATAATGTCACGAAGTTAGAAACAGATATGTAAATAGGCTGATTGATAAATATAGATTGTTCGTTTGTTTTCTTTAATTTGGCGAGAAGCTACGCGAGGGTTATCTGCGCTAGCCGTCCCTAATTTAGCAGAATAAGACTAGAGAGAAGGCAGCTAGTCATCACCATCCACCGCCAACTCTTGGGCTACTTTTTTACTAACGAATAGTGGGATTGACCGCACATTACATTCCCCCACGGCTGAAAGGACGAGCATGTTTGGTGCGACGGAGGTTCGAAACCGCGACCCTCAAATTATGAGTCGAGCGCTCTAACCACCTCACCATGCTGGCCGTTAAATATAGAAACAAATATGTAGATAGGGCTGGTTGTTAGATTTTGAAACATGTGCAGATTGGTTGGTTTTCAGATGTAGTAATAGATACGTATATGGGGTTGGTTGTTATATAAACAAAAGACACAGACAGATAGATCAGCTGGTAGTTAGATAAACAACTAGACACATATAGATAGCTAAGAAAGAAAATAAACAATGTTTATTACATTTCGTTTTGTCAAAACGTTTCACTC
The DNA here is from genome assembly GCF_004210375.1 of Tachypleus tridentatus. Lineage (NCBI taxonomy): Eukaryota > Metazoa > Arthropoda > Merostomata > Xiphosura > Limulidae > Tachypleus > Tachypleus tridentatus. The sequence continues at coordinate 185,286,985 of NC_134825.1, read as the reverse complement.
AGTATTTATCTGGTATCCTTTGTCTGATATTATTTATCTGGTATCCTTTGTCTGATATCCTTTAGAGATTTAGTCTTAGTTCCCATGGGTGTATTTACCAATACTTTGTTAGAAGAGGAACGTATGTCTACTTATGTAGATGGTGTTTTATCTTCAGATTGACGGATCAGTAAATAAGAATGGACAGACAGACAGTTGTGTAGGTATTACACCGTACTTATTGCAGTTTTAAACGCCTTCTTCAAGAGTCGTCATCGCTGGACTTAACGTTCATCTTGCTATCGCAAAAGTTCGTCACGCTGAAAGAGATTAGTAATTGTATTTGATAAAGACCGTCCGGATATTAACTTCACCTAACCCTAACTTGCCACATGGTAAAGCCATTTCTTGGAGACTTTCTCCCTCGGGCGTCGTATCTGTTATGTGGCGAGACGGAGGAACAGGAGTCAGTGAAACGGCGAACTTAACGTTTCAGCTCAGGTGCGACTACAAGCAATGAGACCGAGGATTCCCTCGTGCAGACAACCGGTTCGTACACATTCCTCCCCCCCTCTTCCCCCTAATCACGCTATAACCGAGAGGTAGACAAAGGCGCAGAAGTTTCTTTTTGTTTGAGGTTTGGGAACTGGTGTGTTTTATCATTGGTGTCTGTTTTAGAGCTAATTCCTTCGTGTAGAAGGTAAAATGGTTACCACACGTTGATGTGTTCTATCAGTTTGCCAGTTCTAAGACTCTCGTTCAATATCACCATTGTTAGATCATTCCTCAACCACTTTTAGTAGAGAAGGTAAGACTGTACAGGTTCTGGTAGGATGGTGTCAAATAAAAGTCTCTCATAAAGGAGATAAATAGAAGTAAACAGCAGTCACAAAACCTAAATGAATACCCACGTTAACAAAATTGTTGTTGTTGTTTCTACTCGAGGGCTACATGCTAGTGCTTCCTAATTTGGAAGTAACAGCTAGAGGAAAACATACAATCAACAACATTCAACCACAACTCTTGGGCTGCTCTTGCATGGCGGAATAATAGGATTTGACTGTCACTTTTATAACGTAGGGTGCGATGTGTGATTTTAAAAACTAATAACTGGACACGAACGTTGAACCATCAGTTTCATTTTCGCAATATTAGAACACGCTCGAAATGGAAACTTCTTTCTTTGCTAAATTATATACTGAAAATTTTATCTCAAATATTTGTAATAACAGCATAAAATTAGAATACATAGAGCAAACTCTACTCAATAATCTACGGCCACAAACTGCAACAGTGACAGGTATACACGATCTATTAGATCTAATTACTGAATTATAGAACACAATGAATATATCTGCAAGTACTATCAGCTTCTAGCTAAGTCGATACGAACGCACTTACTGAACTTATAGAGTAGACATTAGGTATATAAAGAAACTGTCCATTAATTTGTATATTAAGTAAGTTACTTTAATTAGCACTTCTTAATTGAATATTTTAATTACATGCACAGGGTCAGTAGTTTTATTTCCACACAAACATATACTTTTATGAATTATAGAGAAATATTGAAAGTCATATTAAATTATGAATGAACTTGAGGTTTAAAGGAGACTCAACTATTTTATTGTTAATTCACTTTTCCAGATAAACCGAGAACTCTTTCAATTTAAGGAACAACTCGACAATTAAAAAACTGTCACGTTTTATAAACACTGTATTCGTGTTGTTTTGTATTCCGTTCAGTATCGGTGGGGTCCACACATTCATCATAGTAAAAAACAGTGTTTTTTTCCTGCAGTAACATTCAGGATAAATTCAACTAAAATTATTGTTAAAAACAAGTAAAAACGTTAAAGATACTCAAGTAGTAGACCAAGTTGTTAAAACCGTTAAATTAACAGTTTCCAAATTATTAGCCGTGTGAAGCCATCTTGTGGCTGTCTGTATACAAACATATCTATGCCTTTTTATATTTTTACACATTACAGACTGCTTTGTAAGTAAAATTAACTTCTTTTAGAGTTCATGGAGAGGATGATCCCTATACAACTACAACACCATGTAAAACAAATTTTGTTCCTGGATAGTATGTGCTATTTCTTAATTGCTTATGTTGTAAAAGTACAGAAAATGGCCATTATTCTCTTCAAATTTTGCTTTTGTGGCCTGGATAATGAAATTTAGAAATTAACCTATTTTCTATGTAAAAACAGGCAAATTTGCACATTTTCATTTACATAAGGTCTGAATAAAACAACATATGAATCGAGATTTACATGTATTTATACTAAAGTTATACAAAAATGTTTAGAGTAGTTTTTCGAGCTTTGCGACTGTAATGTAAATCACTTTCACGTATCAGCCCCAAATATAGTCTCTCATCATGTTTTCGTTATCAGCTTCCAGATCACAAAAGCAAAGTTTGAAGAGAAAAATAGGTCTTTTCCATTTACTTTAGGCAATTGAGAAATAACACTTTCTGTCCAGGAACAAGAAAAAGTAAACATTTTGTTATATAGTGTAATCGATACCCGTGGTGGACAGAGCACAGATAGCAAACATTTTGTTATATAGTGTTATCGATACCCGTGGTGGACAGAGCACAGATAGTAAACATTTTGTTACATAGTGTAATCGTTTAGTATAAGTCGCTCGTCTCGTAACAAATATTTGAAACAAAGTAAACTACGTAGTTTAATATACATTTGTTGTTCTTGCCGGCTAACATGAAGCACAAAAATAATCGAACTAAACCAAGAAAACTCAGGTTGTGTAATTCAGGAGTTCGTAAAGGGTAATGATATAGTAGCTGTTATAGTACGATACTTTCAAAGACAGACTTCCGCAATCTAATTGGGCAGTTCTAACTGTGGTCAGCCAATGAAACATGAGCATCCGAAACTAAAATCAAGTATCCATCCATGTCATGAAATTCACGATGATCATTTAGACTTCTGAAGTGAACCAATGTTACGGCGTGCCACATTTAAACCTCTGTAGTGTACCAATGTTACGGTGTGTCACATTTAAGCCTCTGGAGTGAACCAGTGTTACGGTGTGTCACATTTAAACCTCTGTAGTGAACCAGTACTCGCATGTGTTTTACTTCTAATTAAATAACATGTTTTGCTGTGTAGCGTCATGTGACACACACACACACACACATGTATACATGGATTACAAACAGGTAACAACACTTACATTGGATTAGAGGCGTTCCAGTAGATATCATCCAATCTGAGACACATTACATCCAGAACGACAACGTCCAGTAGGGTGAGAAGAAGTAAAACTACAATCCATGGCATTGTAACACGGGGTCTTCCTTTAGTTTAGATGATAAAGCTGTATCATTCCTTCTTCAATAGACTGGAATATGCATTTTACGTTTAGCTATTTTAGTTTGCCCCTAGCGGCGTGCTTTCGACGAGCTCAGTCGTACGTGTGGCCGAAGTGTTCTTGAGGGTTCTAGCGCGCAGACAATGTACTTAGCCTCGACGCCAGATTCGAGTTGAATGCCACGTCAGCCGCCAATCAAAGAGAAGCTTACAAACATCGAGTGGCAGGCTAGTTCCAAACACGAGCGGCTGGTGCACGCTGTAAAATAGAACTTCATTCCCCCTCCCTTCAGCTCAGTCTCAAACCACGTGGCATGGCCTGCCACTAAAGGAAGTCACAGAAAGAACGTGGAAAGAACCGCGGTATCTCTTGATGTGGTAAACGTACGCAGGTTATTCATCACAAACAGTCTTAATTTAATTTCAATACAAACGGCTACACTAAATTAAAAACCTTATTTGAGATTTATGCTTTTTTCCCAGACTGAAACTTAAAGTTAATTTCAACTTCTTTAAAAACTTGTAGTTACATTCTGGTTAGTCCTACACCCACCAACAGGGATCCTTGGTTTTATTTAAGTAATAATTACGTTGTAGTTAGTCCTACACCCACCAACAGCGATCCTTGGTTTTATTTAAGTAATAATTACATTCTAGTTAGTCCTACACCCATCAACAACGATCTTTGGTTTTATTTAAGTATTAATTACATTCCAGTTAGTCATACACCCACCAACAACGATCCTTGGTTTTATTTAAGTAATAATTACGTTCTAGTTAGTCCTGCACCCATCAATAACGATCTTTGGTTTTATTTAAGTAATAATTACATTCTAGTTAGTCCTACACCCACCAACAACGATCCTTGGTTTTATTTAAGTAATAATTACATTCTAGTTAGTCCTACACCCATCAACAACGATCTTTGGTTTTATTTAAGCAATAATTATGTTGTAGTTAGTCCTACACCCATCAACAACGATCCTTGGTTTTATTTAAGCAATAATTACGTTCTAGTTAGTCCTACATCCATCAACAACGATTCTTGGTTTAAGCAATAATTACGTTCTAGTTAGTCCTACACCCATCAACAACGATTCTTGGTTTAAGCAATAATTACGTTCTAGTTAGTCCTACACCCATCAACAACGATTCTTGGTTTAAGTAATAATTACATTCTAGTTAGTCCTACACCCACCAACAACGATCCTTGGTTGTATGTAATCACGGTTAACGATACTGTTCTTTTCAAAATAACCGGTTGCCATACGTGTGGTAACCTTCTCTGCTCTCTTGTCGTACAAATTATCTACTTTAGAGGACCATCTTATCTTCAGTCTCACTTCCAGAATATTCTCCAAGACCGGGTTCAGAACAGACAAAGTGAATCAACATCCACCGGATCTCTGAACGGAAATGTCTTTGTTGGCGATGGTATTTACCATATGAAACATTTACTGGTTCTCACAGAGATACTGGGAGTAGTCATAGATTATACTTTTACGTAATTTGAATTATGTTAAATAGAAAACGTTGAAGATGTTTACTTGGCATCATACGCATTAAGTTCCAGTTTTCTTCACTTGTGGCGTGCTTTATTACGTCCTTACACTAGTCCTAACTTCCATCAACGAATATTGAAGCTTACGAGTTCTTTATATTAAACAGCTGTTTAAAATTTATAAATTGTGTATAACAGAAAATAATTTTTTTCGAACACCTGAAGTATTAAGATCGACATGTTCGCATTTTTACAACAATCTATAAATGTTAAAAGCCCTCAGATGTTTTAATTGGTTGAAAATCTGAAACGGGTATTTCAATTGGTTGATAATCTGAAAGAGCTGTTTTAATTGGTTGCTTAATCACAGTATTGCTCTTCTATCAGGTATAGCAAGCGAAACGTCCGGTTGGGTTTAATTAAAAGTGAGAAATAAAGTATATGCACAACAGGAAGAACTAAGCAAATCTTCTGTTTCACAGCACTAGAACCATGTAGCAAAATATCCCATTGTGAGAACACTGCTATAGAACCATATAGCAAAATATCCCATTGTAAGAACACTGCTATAGAACCATGTAGCAAAATATCCCATTGTAAGAACAATGCTATAGAACCATGTAGCAAAATATCCCATTGTAAGAACAATGCTATAGAACCATGTAGCAAAATATCCCATTGTAAGAACAATGCTATAGAACCATGTAGCAAAATATCTCATTGTAAGAACACTGCTATAGAACCATGTAGCAAAATATCCCATTGTAAGAACAATGCTATAGAACCATGTAGCAAAATATCCCATTGTAAGAACAATGCTATAGAACCATGTAGCAAAATATCCCATTGTAAGAACAATGCTATAGAACCATGTAGCAAAATATCCCATTGTAAGAACACTGCTATAGAACCATGTAGCAAAATATCCCATTGTAAGAACACTGCTATAGAACCATGTAGCAAAATATCCCATTGTAAGAACAATGCTATAGAACCATGTAGCAAAATATCCCATTGTAAGAACAATGCTATAGAACCATGTAGCAAAATATCCCATTGTAAGAACACTGCTATAGAACCATGTAGCAAAATATCCCATTGTAAGAACACTGCTATAGAACCATGTAGCAAAATATCCCATTGTAAGAACAATGCTATAGAACCATGTAGCAAAATATCCCATTGTAAGAACCATGTAGCAAAATATCCCATTGTAAGAACACTGCTATAATACATACACAACCGTGACTGACATTGGCGTAGTGAACATTACAGACATGCCATGCAAGAAAGACTGTTCAATAGGGAAAGACTGTCCTTTAACTATGAAGTTTATGAGGTACAAAAGACATATAATTTTTTTTTAACTCACAGACAATAACTTCTTTCACCATAGCAATATAGTACCTCCTTCTCAACTTAATGAATTCGTTATTCACGTGTGATGGCAAAGTGCCATAGCAACTTGGTAACTCCCTTTCAACGGTGAACATAATAATTCATTGTTGAATGTTCATTAAATAAATAGCTATTTTAAACTCGCTATGTAAACATTGACAAAGTAATTGTTTTTCGTCTTTCCACGAGAAACGAACTCTTAAAACACTGCATTGTTTTTCGTCAAAGCCCTTAATTTGAAAGGTGCGAGAATATATTTACGAAGAAATGCAATAGAGTACCTTATGTACAATATTTCATTCCTCTACAAATATACACATAAGATTAAGTTTTGTGTTAATTTAATAAGAAAAAGTGTTTCCATGGTGACCAATGATTTGAAGTATTAGTCACATACCAAAGAACAAAAAAAGAGAATCGATGAACGACAGCGACACATTGTCTATTGTATTTTTATTGTCATAATGTAATTATATTCGTGTAGTTATCGTGAAATTTGCTAAATTATTTACCAAATTTTAGGTATTAGCAGCTAAAATAAATGGGGTAAGGGCGCGTTTCTTTAGATTGCGCGGACGTCAAGGAAAACTCTAACGCTGTAAGGTGTATAATTACGAAGAAATAACGAAACCATAATTAGTGGAACCTACAAACGTGTACATTTTTAAGTCATTACAGTACAATAATATACACGTTAAGAAAAGAAAGGCATATGCCACAAGTAGGTGGCGCTTTTCCCATAAATCACTGCTCTCCCGTCTTCGGGAATTCCTATAATCTCAGTCTCACAAAAATAAGCAGCGATGTGTCGATAAACCCAGGTGTCATTTTACAAGATTAACATTCACTTGAATAGTAATATGGGTGAATTGTTAGTTTCACAATAGAAAGATATGGGATGACACTTTCTACAGTATTTGTTTTTCTAACAAATAAGCCCGACATGGCCAGATAGTTAAAGCACTCGACTCGTAATCCGAGGGTCGCGGGTTCGAATCCCCGTCACACCAAATATGTTCGCCCCTACAGCCGTAGAGGCGTTATAATGTGACGGTCAAAGTCCCAGTATTAGCTGGTAAAAGAGTAGCCCAAGAGTTGGCAATGGGTGGTGATGACTAGCTGCCTTCCCTCTAGTGTTACACTGCTAAATTAGGGACCGCCAGCGCAGACAGCCCTCATGTAGCTTTCCGTGAAATTCAAAAACACTTCTAACAAAATATGAATAACGTATTTAAATAGCTATGTTTGGTTGTATGACTTGTCTGTTTTACAGTGAAGTCACGTTTTGGGGTTATAAATCCGTAACTTTACCATTGTCCCACTGTAGATACAGATAAATACTAACAGAATATCAGTACACCTTGGTATTATTTATAAAAGTATTGACTGAAGGAAACGTGTTTACACGTAGCACTTTTCGTCTTCAAACAAAATACGAATTAATTATTGAAAAACCTTTTACTTATTTTTGTTGCTCAAAGTTAATTTTTATTTGCAAATTTTGGTGTTCTTAAATGTTACTATTTGTATGTTGCGAGAGAAAACGTGGAGTTTATTTGTTTCCTTGTTTTTCTGTTAAATTCCAAGCTGCACAATGGGCTACAGTTTTTTACGACAGGGAATTGAACCCTACGTTTTTGCGTTATGAGTCCTGATGAATCACTAGGAGCAGTAACGAACCTCATTTGGTTATTTCAATACACATTCTGTTATTTAATATATGATAAAAATGACAATGAATTATATTTGTCTGAATGATCTAGAGAATACGTTTTGATATTATTTATAAATATCGTTTCACTTCTGTGAGATAAACTAACATATGATACCTTTAACCACTATAATATCTGTTTCCTTGTTACTGATGAAGAGCTAATTTGTTCTTCTCTAGAGTTATTAGTGAAGGGTTAATTTTTCCTTGTTCTTAGTTATTAATAAGGTTTAACTTGTCCAGGGTTTCTGATGGAGGGTAAAATTGTTTTGTGTAGATTTAATGATAAAGGTAAAATTGTCTTAGTCTAGAATTGTTCGTGAGGGGTGGAAAATATATTGTACATGGTTATCGGTGATGGTTGGAATATCTCTAAACTGATATAATTTAAAGGAAGTGGTGAGAAAAACCAGATTAAACTCTTGGGTTAATTCGTAACGAAATTTACTCTCTTACCTTTACGGTATTTGCAGTTCTATTAGTGACGTAATAAATTATATATATATATATGTTTGTGTTGGTTATAACACACGTACTATGACTAAATTATTCTATGCCAACTTTTGTCACTGAACGGTAGCCATTGAATAAAAATCAAATTGATTAGCTATTATTAACCCTATTTTAGACTTAACTCTTTGTTAACCTGAAGATGACGTAAGAAGTCGAACGTTGTTCTCTACTTTATTGTAATAAAAGTTTTAATACCCATACCAGAGCCGTATTCAGACACATTTTAAATAGAGATGGTTAACGAGCAAAAAGAAAACCAGTGTTTTGGACACTGCTAAGAAACAACCAACATTTATAAACGCATAACCACAGTTAACACGAGGTTCGTCTGCGTTATGTACATGGTGCTAACTAAGCCTTTTCATAATTAACGAAGGTTCTCTAAACTCAAACGAAGAAACACTCTAATTTTGAGTTTCCAACGAACTTACATGCTTTGTTTTTAAGATATTTTTTGACATAATACTTATCGGTCGATATATTTGCAAATTTAATCAGTACACAACATAATCACACATGAAATGGTTTACAGTTGTTATTTTAGTGTTCAAATCACTCGGAGAGCCTACTGCTAGCTCATGGAATTTTATAGTGAATAAATTTTCCAGAGTTATTATAATAGGAATTAGCAGTAACGAAGTGGGTTGTAATGCTGTAAAAACGTTGATGCAACAAAAACTGTGTTATTCTTTTAACAACATAAATTATGTTCTTAAATCAAGAGGTGATGGAAATTGTAGCGATATGACTATTTAAGTTCATCTTTGTTGTCTTATTAATAATATTGTTGTGTTTGTTTAAGTTCATCTTTGTTATTTTATTAATAATATTGTTGCGTTTGTTTGAGTTCATCTTTGTTATTTTATTAATAATATTGTTGTGTCTATTTAAGTTCATCTTTGTTGTTTTATTAATAATATTGTTGTGTTTGTTTAAGTTCATCTTTCTTGTTTTATTAATAATATTGTTGTGTCTATTTAAGTTCATCTTTGTTGTTTTATTAATAATATTGTTGTGTTTGTTTAAGTTCATCTTTGTTGTCTTATTAATAATATTGTTGTGTCTATTTAAGTTCATCTTTGTTGTTTTATTAATAATATTGTTGTGTTTGTTTAAGTTCATCTTTGTTGTCTTATTAATAATATTGTTGTGTCTTTTAAGTTCATCTTTGTTGTCTTATTAATAATATTGTTGTGTCTTTTTAATTTCATCTTTGTTGTTTTATTAATAATATTGTTGTGTCTATTTAGGTTCATCTTTGTTGTTTCATTAATAATATTGTTGTGTTTGTTTAAGTTCATCTTTCTTGTTTTATTAATAATATTGTTGTGTTTGTTTGAGATCATTGTTGTTGTTTATTTAGATATATTGTTGTGTTTCTTTAAGTTCATCGTTAATTTTTATTTAGGTATATTGTTGTGCTTGCTTAAGTTCACCATTGCTGTTTATTTAGGTATATTGTTGTGCTTGCTTAAGTTCACCATTGCTGTTTATTTAGATATATTGTTGTACTTGCTTAAGTTCATCATTGCTGTTTATTTAGGTATATTGTTGTGCTTGCTTAAGTTCATCATTGCTGTTTATTTAGGTATATTGTTGTGCTTGCTTAAGTTCATTATTGCTGTTTATTTAGGTATATTGTTGTGTTTAAATTCATTGTTACTATTGTTTAATTCAGCACATTGTCTGTTCATAAATACACAGTTTTACAAGATGTTCCGGTTTCAAACGTCTGTAGTGGAAATTAATCATTCGTCATCTGAAGTGATTTTGGAATAATGCTGTTATTTAGCGTCTGAGTTTTATTTTATGTTATGAAACGATTTAGTTTGCTAATATTACAATATGTACTTGGACTATATGAACTTCTAACAGATGTCATTCATGAACCAACATTCTGTCTAAGCAACCCACAATAAATAAGTTGTTTCAAACTCGAGCTGGTGTTATAACCGTTAAAACATAACCTTAGGTTCCACAATTGTTGCTTTTAACACCCCTAGTTTTACAAGATAAACACAATCGCGTACTTTCTAAACGTATACAGAAATCGTAAATACAAACATATAAATATCAAGTGTAAGTTATGAACATATAAATATCAAGTGTAAGTTATGAACATATAAATAGCTCGTGTTAGTTATGAACATATAAATAGCTCGTATTAGTTATGAACATATAAATATCTCGTGTTAGTTATGAACATATAAATATCTCGTGTTAGTTATGAACATATAAATATCTAGTGTGAGTTACGCACCCATTTCTTTAGTTGACTAACGCTTCATCAAAGATGGAACATTCAGATTACAAACAAACTTAAGCCTACAAATCAGTATTGGAGAATTGTTATGTAAATAGTTTAAAGTTGAGTAACAAATTAAACAAAGCTACTGTCTGAAATGATTCGGTCAGAAAACATATCAGTATCCCACAACTCAATTTGCAATGCGAAGGGAGCTATTTTTATTGGCCAGCTGATGAACGTGCGATAGGTGGTTTAAAGTACACTTTATTTCCTGCACGCGCAAATTCAGTTGTTGCAGTTGCTAGTAGAGCTATTTTCTATCTGTTGAAAGCTCTTTTATTACACAACTTCGTGTTAAGATTCCGAGAGAAGGATCCAGAAAAAGATTCCTAAATAAAACAAACTCAGCTGTTTCTTACGTTGTGGAAGTGATTGACGACCGAGAAGCGTTAGAGTAACCACAAGAGGAAGGAAGAGAAGTTATAACTTCCTTGTCGGTGAACCTGCTCCGAGTCCTTGTCCAGTGTGACTTTCGAGCTATTGCTAATTGACCATGCGAAGTTCTAACTTTATGAATATTTCATCCAAGCAACCAGGGCAACACACGACAACAATATAAACTTGCTTTTAACAAAGAGAGGTAAAGATGAAGTACTCGGTTTGAGAGTATGAAGAAAGGAGAGGGCCGACGTTATCCATTGACCTCACTTTCAGAGCCACACAAGATTCGGAGCCGTGTTGGTTAACTGTGAACTCACGTTTCTGGAAAAGCTGGTTGGCCCTGGACGAGTTTGTGGTCAACTCATGTACAGCGTATATAAGTTTTTTTTAACAATTATTTTACATTTAATTTGTCGAAAATAAAAACTTTCAAAAGAGTTTGAGAAACCTTTATAAGATAACTAGAGCCTAAAGAAACGGTAATTGAAGATAGTTAAAAATTACTGAATGTGAACATTTTCATTCTAACCGTTGTCTGATTACTAAGACAATCCTGGTCAAGTTCCAACACTTATAGATAATGTACAATCTTACAACACAATTTGTATAATATTCTGTAGAAAATGCAGAGCTGTATTTATTAATACAGTAAAACCTGAGAAAATTCACACAAAAGCTGAATTTTAGAAAAGGCACATAACTTATTTCAACAAATAATCTGTGGTATTGTTTGAGACTGAATTTCTCTCCGGTTTTGTGCGTTTACAAGTATTGATTTATTCACAATGCATTGCCTTGTTCTGACGTCACATAAACCTTGTGGCGATGCTGACATTAGCGTTTAAAGTCGTTTCTTTCTTTTAAAACGTGCTCTAAGATAACAGTGACTTAATTAGTGGCCACCTTGTTTAAAAAATCAAATGAAATGTAAACGGAAGACCATATTATAGTCATCCTGGCTGTTTTCACCGAGCGAAAGACTCGAAAAACAGTTCTATGAGAGAGGAATTTCTTGTAAACTTAAAAAGAAAAGTTCATTTCCACGTTAGAAGTGACTTACAAGCTCTCGAACAGAAAAAAACACATTAACAAGCTGACGATTGGTTCTGTAGAGTTTAATATATTACCCCAGCAATGTGTCCCCTTCTCCCCTTTATCCGGGTTTCCTCACTTCTTAAAACTCCAGTAAGCTCTTCTTGAAGCTAATGAGGCGATGGAATCATTTACAAAGCCAGGCCTCGTTCTTTAAGAACATTCACAAGTTATGTCTTAACTCACCTTTCTTTAGATAAGTGAATATTCTATCAAATTATGTTTTCACAGAGTCGTAGATTTTGTTTTCCAATGTCACTGTTCAGAAATATTTTTTTAACTATCGGAAGAAGATACGTCATAGAAATAAAGAAATATGCATTTACTGTCACGTGCAAAGCTATACAATGTGCTATCTGTGACGTGTCGATTACGTGTATCGAAACCCGGTTTTTAGCGTTATAAGCCTTCAGACTTGAGCCACCTTTTAACAAAAAGTTAAAATTATATTCCAAGCAATGTTAGGCAAACGTTTTCTCCACATATATTACTATTCTAGTTAAGTCTGTTCTAATAATATTATACAGTGCATATATAATTTATCATTGATGTAATCGGTGTCGTGGACCTGCTATAATTTCTCTATTTGTTTGTTCCCATGGTAACATTTTTATATCTAGTAATTTTCTCTTTAAGAGTCACACAATTTCGCTTTCTTAATATATGATCCATACATAATGTTCCCCGGTTAAAATACGAGGTTTGAATCCCACTTGACTCAGCTCCACAAGCGCTCGTGACTTCACAGGACAGGCGTGCAGTCTGTTCGTGTGTTACATAATTATACTTTATACTCTCGAGATCACGAAGCTTTAAATCATTTGTTGTGATTACGTCACTACAGGGAAGGGAATCGGAAGTCCAAATGATTATATTTAATCGTATTCCTGGCAATTACAGTTTAGTAGTTTTTATGTGCGGTCCCCTAACGGAAACACTTGTATATTTAGATACTTGAAAACGTATTAATTCATTATTTGTTGTAACTCATGTAGAAACATGCCTTGAATAGCACAGAGATGTAATTGTGGCAGATGTTGCTAATTACAGACAATTTGTACGCCACAGAAAATAGTGCATGTCAGTCGTCTACGAATAAAACAAATATTAGTAACGGTTTGATGGACCTCTGAGTCTTATTACAGAACGAAATAAGCAGCAAAATGAAATGTAAATATAAATTACTGTATGACTATAACTATAAAAATTACTGTATGACTATAACTATAAAATGACTGTATGACTATAACAGAAGTCTATAAATCGAAACTGTATCATTACAAACTTTCACAAGCTTAGCCTTATGATACGGAGGGCTAAGTTATATTAAAATGGGAGTGAATCTTATTACTTAGCGACAGTCAAGCCATATTCAACCTTACTGTCGTGAGGTTGTCATATCATAATCACACCTCTGTGCTTGCTTTCCATAAACTATCGAGTGCACGAGGACGACAGTTTTCCAGTGTCTGTTTCAATAGCCCGATCGTACAGAAATCGATAATCGTCGCGTCAAGCGACTTGACTGGTTTGTATTCGCACGAACACACGTTTCACTCTCCATTTGTTTGTGTTATGCGACAGTTGAACAGGTATTGCGTGCAAACAACTTGTCTATGTTATTTGGTAGAAGACATGTCTTTTGTTTCCTAGTAGGAACATAACGAACTAGGTTAGACTGACACAATGGTCAGGTTCATGATTATATAAACATTTGAAACGATAACATAATACCAAATATTCTAATCTGAAAAATAACTGAACTGTTTTTTATATTCATTCACCTGAGAATTCATGAGCAACAAGATCAAGGGTTAAAGCTGTCTAACGTGCACGAAGCAACAGTTTAAAATATCACCAAGTGGGAACTTTGTCTGGAAACGAGGTCAGTTTGGGTGTATATTCACCCACATAACCAGCTGGAGACCGAAAAACATGTATTCGTGTTATTCTCTTTGTTTTTCTGTGATTGTATTAATGGAACGAACGCTGGAATTATGGAAAGCCTACGTGGAGGATTGGTGACAGCCTGAGGATAGTTTGTTTTTTTTTAATTGAAACTACGCTGCAGAACTATCGTTGAAGTGCACGGCCATCAGACAGAGTATGACCAGACAGACGTGTTGACATGGACTGTAGTGATGTGGTGAGGCTCCAAAATTAGTTTAATACAACATGCTCAGTTGTTTATGTATTTGTAAAACCAGAAGAAATGAAGTTTCATTTGAGGGTCATTCATTTAGAATAGTTGATATATATTTTTGTATGTCGTATAAGTCATTTATATTTAATTATTTAAAAAAAAAAAAAGATTCGACTCCATTTTGTGTCACATTTAATGCTGTACATGTTAACTAGGAATTTGCCCCAGTACTTCCAAAGGATTGTTTTTTTGTTTGCAAATGTGACGAAAGCTACACGAGGGCTATCTGCGCTTGCAGGCGCTAATTTAGCAATGTAACACTAGAGAGAAGGCAGGCAGTCATCACCATCCACTACAAACTCTCGCTTTAACCAATAAATAGTGCGATTGATTATAACTTTATGCCGTCACATCAAGTAAAAAGGCGAGCATGTTTAGTGTCATGGGGACCCTCAGATTGGGGGCCGACCTTAGAAAAAAGTAATATAAAATGCCACAGTTCTGCATCTCATATTTTCAGGTGATTTTCGGACAGCATTTTACTAGAGCGACACACGACAATAGTATATTCCCCAACTTCTATCCTTGGAAAACGGAGGTTCATTAAAGTCCTTTTGTTCTCGCATCCCACCATCGCTTCGCCACATCCGTTATGATGGTGTTGGTGGCGATGAGTGAAAAGCAAGTCATTTTCTCTGAGTGCTCCATGCGGACAAATTAACTCAAAAATATCCCAAAAGGCTTAGCTGCGTGGGGCCCAGTTCACTGTCAGAATGATCGACTTTTGAACGACTCCATCTGTGCATTCCGTCACGCCGACTTCCTCTTTTGCAGCTGATGGTGGGAATGATTTTTATTTTATCCTTCGCAACAGCTCATCTAACACTAACTTGAAGTTTTTCTTTCAATACGAGAACTTGAACTATTTTTTTTATTGGTACTCACCTAAAGGTCTACAAGGAATAGCATACTTGTTTTGTGAAACAAGAAGAATTGAATGATTGTCTTTATAGGGGGAGCCACATTAGGGTATCTGTTGTGTCTATTGGGGGTAATCGAGCACCGAATCTTAGCATTAGAAGTCAGCAAACTTTCTACACTCCAAAAAAATTAAAAGAAAAAACAGAAAATAATATAATTCCATCAATCTTTCTACTTACTTATCTACCTATCTAGGACTAACAGGAAACACTGTCCGTCTACTTCGTTATCTATCTAGGACTAACAGGAAACTCCATCCGTCTACTTAGTTATCTATCTAGGACTAACAGGAAACTCCATCCGTCTACTTAGTTATCTATCTAGGACTAACAGGAAACACTGTCCGTCTACTTAGTTATCTATCTAGGATTAACAGGAAACTCCATTCGTCCACTTAGTTATCTATCTAGGACTAACAGGAAACACTGCCCGTCTACTTAGTTATCTATCTAGGACTAACAGGAAACTCCATCCGTCTACTTAGTTATCTATCTAGGACTAACAGGAAACTCCATTCGTCTACTTAATTATCTATCTAGGACTAACAGGAAACTCCATTCGTCTACTTAGTTATCTATCTAGGACTAACAGGAAACTCCATCCGTCTACTTAGTTATCTATCTAGGACTAACAGGAAACTCCATCCGTCTACTTAGTTATCTATCTAGGACTAACAGGAAACACTGTCCGTCTACTTAGCTATCTATCTAGGACTAACAGGAAACTCCATTCGTTTACTTAGTTATCTATCTAGGCCTAACAGGAAACTCCATCCGTCTACCTAGTTATCTATCTAGGACTAACAGGAAACTCCATCCGTCTACTTAGTTATCTATCTAGGACTAACAGGAAACTCCATCCGTCTACTTAGTTATCTATCTAGGATTAACAGGAAAATCCATCCGTCTACTTAGTTATCTATCTAGGACTAACAGCTCCATCCGTCTACTTAGTTATCTATCTAGGACTAACAGGAAACACTGTCCGTCTACTTAGTTATCTATCTAGGATTAACAGGAAACTCCATTCGTCCACTTAGTTATCTATCTAGGACTAACAGGAAACACTGCCCGTCTACTTAGTTATCTATCTAGGACTAACAGGAAACTCCATCCGTCTACTTAGTTATCTATCTAGGACTAACAGGAAACTCCATTCGTCTACTTAGTTATCTATCTAGGACTAACAGGAAACTCCATTCGTCTACTTAGTTATCTATCTAGGACTAACAGGAAACTCCATTCGTTTACTTAGTTATCTATTTAGGCCTAACAGGAAACTCCATCCGTCTACTTAGTTATCTATCTAGGACTAACAGGAAACTCCAGTCGTCTACTTAGTTATCTATCTAGGACTAACATGAAACTCCATCCGTCTACTTAGTTATCTATCTCGGACTGAGAGGAAACTCCATTCGTCTACTTAGTTATCTCTCTAGGACTAACAGGAAACTCCATCCGTCTACTTAGTTATCTATCTAGGACTAACAGGAAACACTGTCCGTCTACTTAGTTATCTATCTAGGACTAACAGGAAACTCCATTCGTCTACTTAGTTATCTATCTAGGACTAACAGGAAACTCCATCCGTCTACTTAGTTATCTATCTAGGACTAACGGGAAACTTCATCCGTCTACTTAGTTATCTATCTAGGACTAACAGGAAACTCCATCCGTCTACTTAGTTATCTATCTAGGACTAACAGGAAACTCCATCCGTCTACTTAGTTATCTATCTAGGACTAACAGGAAACTCCATTCGTCGACTTAGTTATCTATCTAAGACTAACAGGAAAATCGATCCGTCTACTTAGTTATCTATCTAGGACTAACAAAAAAATCCATTCGTCTACTTAGTTATCTATCTAGGACTAACAGAAAACACTGTCCGTCTACTTAGTTATCTATCTAGAACTAACAGGAAACACTGTCCGTCTACTTAGTTATCTATCTAGGACTAACAGGAAACTCCATTCGTCTACTTAGTTATCTCTCTAGGACTAACGGGAAACTCCATTCGTCTACGTCCTTACTTATCTGTCTGTCTAATACTAACGGGAAACGTCACCCATCTTTCTACATACTTACCTATTTACCTAGGACTAACTTCACCTACCTGTCTACTTACTTACATATCTACCTAGGACTAACTTCACCTATCTGTCTACTTACATATCTACCTGGGACTAACTTCACCTATCTGTCTACTTACTTACATATCTACCTAGGACTAACTTCACCTATCTGTCTACTTACTTACATATCTACCTAGGACTAACTTCACCTATCTGTCTACTTACTTACCTATCTACCTAGGACTAACTTCACCTATCTGTCTACTTATTTACATATCTACCTAGGACTAACTTCACCTATCTGTCTACTTACTTACATATCTACCTAGGACTAACTTCACTTAGCTGTCTACTTGCTTACCTACCTACCTAGGGACTAACTTCACCTATCTGTCTACTTACTTGCATATATCTACCTAGGGACTAACTTCGTCTATCTGTCTACTTGCTTGCCTATCTACCTAGGGACTAACTTCACTTATCTGTCTACTTACTTACCTATCTACCTAGGGACTAACTTCACCTATCTGTCTACTTACTTACTATATCTACCTGGGACTAACTTCACTTATCTGTCTACTTACTTACCTATCTACCTAGGACTAACTTCACCTATCTGTCTACTTACTTACATATCTACCTAGGGACTAACTTCACTTATCTGTCTGTCTACTTACTTACCTATCTACCTGGGACTAACTTCACCTATCTGTCTACTTACTTACATATCTACCTAGGGACTAACTTCACTTATCTGTCTACTTACTTACCTATCTACCTAGGACTAACTTCACCTATCTGTCTACTTACTTACATATCTACCTAGGACTAACTTCACTTATCTGTCTACTTACTTACCTATCTACCTAGGACTAACTTCACCTATCTGTCTACTTACTTACATATCTACCTAGGACTAACTTCACCTATCTGTCTACTTACTTACATATCTACCTAGGACTAACGAGAAACTTCATCCATCTTTCTACTTACTTAGAAACATAAATATCGAGGACTAACGAGATACGTTTTTATTTAAAGAAATAAAATTTAACTTTACGCTATTCAGGTGTTACTGATTTCGGTCTCACACTCTACGGGTCGCGAGTTCAAATCTCGTCACTGAACATGCTGGCTCTTTCAGCCGAGAGGGCATTATAATGAAGCTGTAAATCCCCCCTTTTGTATAGTAAAAGTACAGTCCAAAAGTTAGCGGTAAGTTGCGTTAACTAATTTCCTTCTCTCTAGTCTATCACTTCTTAATTAGGGACGACTAGCACAGTACATTTGACTAACGACGTTTACCACTCCTTGAAATCGAAAATGGAACGCTCGTGGCACGTTAAATATTATAATTTATGACATCTTATTACTTATCTATCTTTCTAGGACTAACAGGAAACTTCATCCCCTACGTGGAACGCTCATGACATATCAAAGATTATAATATATGACAATTATATTCATATATTATTAGTATATGCATGTACATATATACATATATGTTATGGACATATTCATATATATATATAAATAACGAGACCATAGATACATATTATTTCTATACATTTACCTAAAGTGCCCAGAAGTAAAATTGTAGTGTTCAGTCATACTGAAACTCTAATAATATTTTAAATTAAAGTGTAACACTTGTTACTGGACATCTGAGTTTTAATTCAAAGGGTAACAGGAAGATTTCTAGTCTATACCATTAAGCAGGGTTGAATGCTTAAATACAAATATAAGAAATGTAACATGTAAATCATGTTAGTGTCAATACTCGGAAATTATATTATAAGATTCTTAATGCCATATTAGATTTGGTCGACTCATGTTTTTTGAGGGGTGGGGTGGGCGACTTTCTTATTTTCCTGATTTATCTGAAATTGTTGTTCTTTCATTTCGCGTCTTTCTCTACCTTCTTGCAGAGAAACGCATTTTTCAACTTTCAGTTTCTGTAACATATAATTGTCTGTCATCATTCGAATGCACTTTAATAATATCTTCGCATAACGCTCAGTTTTTTTATGTACGTCTACATCAACATTCCTGTCATACATTTCACTTTAAAACGTTTCTTGATTTTTTTTAAATATTGTGAATCAAACGGAACTAGGTTTAAGATAAAGAGACGGGTGGTGGCTAGATGGCAGCACAATTGATATTTGAATTGTTCTAAAATTTACCGACAAACACACAAATATTGTGAGTTCTCACTGAGACTCCATTTATAGCTCATATTCAGTATTTACGTCTTTTTGAACAAACAATTTGTGACTAGGTGTGAAAGTTATCAATATCTCTTTATTGTATAACACAACTATCACTTAGCCTAAAATGCATTCGAAGTTATACGAGTATTATATGTGTTTGTTTTGAATTTTTGCGCAAAGCTATACAAGGACTATAAACGCTGGTCGTCCCTAGTTTAGCAGTATAAGACTAGAGGGAAAGAAGCTTTTCTTAAGCTATTCTTTTAATAACAAATATTGGGAATGACCGTACATTATAACGCCCCCATGGCTGAAAAGGCGAGAATGTTGGGTGTGATGGGTATTCGAACCCGCGACCCTCGAATTACGAATTACTTTAAACATGGTGTTGTCTTGTAACTTAAACCAGGCCAGCTAGGTGAGGCACTCGACTCGTAATCTGAGGGCCACGGTTTCGTATCCCCGTCACACCAAACATGCTTGTCCTTTCAGCCGTAGGAGCGTTAATG